>NW_018742666.1:0-39588 GCF_001683475.1 Chenopodium quinoa
GACTTTCATTTGATTCTTTAGCTTTGTACAATAAATTTGAGTTTCATTTTATTCGAAATATTTTTTTGTTTGACTTTCATTTGATTCAATTAGCTTTGTTTGAATGTGTTTGACTTTAATTTAATTCAATTAGCTTTGTAGAATGTATTGACTTTTATTTGATTTAATTAGCTTTGTTTGAATGTTTTGACTCTCATTTGATTCAAATAGCTTTGTTTGAATGTGCTTGACTTTCATTTGATTCAATTAGCTTTGTTTGAATGTATTTGACTTTCATTTCATTCAATTAGCTTTGTTGAATGTATTTGACTTTCACTTAATTCAATTAGCTTTGTTTGAATGTGTTTGACTTTCATTTGATTCAATTAGCTTTGTAGAATGTATTTGACTTTCATTTGATTCAATTATCTTTGTAGAATGTATTTGACTTTATTTGATTTAATTAGCTTGTTTGAATGTATTTGACTCTCATTTGATTCAAATAGCTTTGTTTGAATGTGTTTCACTTTTTATTCAATTAGCTTTGTAGAATGTATTAGACTTTTATTTGATTTAATTAGCTTTGTTTGAATGTATTTGACTCTCATTTGATTCAAATAGCTTTGTTTGAATGTGCTTGACTTTCATTTGATTCAATTAGCTTTGTTGAATGTGTTTGACTTTCATTTCATTCAATTAGCTTTGTTGAATGTATTTGACTTTCATTTGATTCAATTAGCTTTGTTGAATGTGTTTGACTTTCATTTGATTCAATTAGCTTTGTAGAATGTATTTGACTTTCATTTGATTCAATTAGCTTTAATGTATTTGACTTTTATTTATTTATTAGCTTTGTTGAATGTATTTGACTCATTTGATTCAAATAGCTTTTTTGAATGTGTTTCACTTTTATTTGATTCAATTAGCTTTGTAGAACGTATTTGACTTTCATTTGATTCAAATAGCTTTGTTTGAATGTGTTTGACTTTCATTTGATTCCATCAGCTTTGTAGAATGTATTTGACTTTCATTTGATTCAATTAGCTTTGTTTGAATGTGTTTGACTTTCATTTGATTCAATTAGCTTTGTAGAATGTATTTGACTTTCATTTGATTCAATTGGCTTTGTTTATGTGTTTGACTTTCATTTGATTCAATTAGCTTTGTAGAATGTATTTGACTTTCATTTGATTCAATTAGCTTTGTAGAATGTATTTGACTTTTATTGATTTAATTAGCTTTGTTGAATGTTTGACTTTCATTTGATTCAATTAGCTTTGTTTGAATGTGTTTGACTTTCATTTAAATTAAAAAGCTTTTTTTTGAATGTGTTTGACTTTCATTTGATTAAAAGCTTTGTTTGAATGTGTTTGACTTTCATTTGATTTCAATTAGCTTTGTAGAATGTATTTATTTTTATTTGATTTAATTAGCTTTGTTTGAAATTATTTGACTCTCATTTAATTCCAATAGCTTTGTTTGAATGTGTTTGACTTTCATTTGATTCAATTAGCTTTGTGAATGTATTTGACTTTCATTTGATTTAAATAGCTTTATTTGAATGTGTTTGACTTTCATTTGATTCAATTAGCTTTGTAGAATGTATTTGACTTTCATTTGATTCAATTAGCTTTTTAGAATGTATTTGACTTTCTTTTGATTCAATTAGCTTTGTTGAAAGTATTTGACTTTCATTTGATTCAATTAGCTTTGTTTGAATGTGTTTTGACTTTTATTTGATTCAATTAGCTTTGTAGAATGTATTTAACTCTCATTTGATTCAAATAGCTTTGTTTGAATGCGTTTAACTTTCATTTGATTCAATTAACATTGTAGAATACATTTCAGTTTCATTTAACTTAAACAACTTTGTTTGAATGTGTTTGACTTTCATTTGACTCAAATAGCTTTATTTTATTGCGTTTGACATTCATTTGATACAAATTAGCTTTGTAGAACGTATTTAAATTTCATTTGATTCAAATAGCTTTGTTTGAATGTGTTTGACTTTCATTTGATTCAATTAGCTTTGTAGAATGTATTTGACTTTCATTTGCTCAAATAACTTTGTTTGACTGTGTTTGACTTTCATTTGTTTTAATTTTTTGTAGAATGTATTTGACTTTCATTTTCTTCAAATAGCTTTGTTTGAATGTGTTTAACTTTCATTTGGTTCAATTAGCTTTGTAGAATGTATTTGACATTCATTTAATTTAAATAGATTTGTTTGAATGTGTTTGACTTTCATTTGATTCAATTAGCTTTGTAGAATGTATTTTACTTTTATTTGATTTAATTAACTTTGTTTGAATTTATTTGACTCTCATTTGATTCAAATAGCTTTGTAGAATGTATTTGGCTTTCATTTGATTCTATCAGCTTTGTAGAATGTCTTTGACTTTCAATTGATTCAAATAGCTTTGTTTGAATGTGTTTTAATTTTCAATTGATTCAATTAGCTTTGTAGAAGTATTTGACTGTCATTTGATTCAAATAGCTTTGTTTGAATGTGTTTGAATTTCATTTAATTCAATTTGCTTTGTAGAATGCATTTCACTTTCATTTGATTTATATAGTTTTGTTTGAATGTGTTTGACTTTCATTTAAATTAAAAAGCTTTTTTTGAATATGTTTGACTTTCATTTGATTTAAAAGGCTTTGTTTGAATGTGTTTGACTTTCATTTGATTCAATTAGCTTTGTAGAATGTATTTTATTTTTATTTGATTAATTAGCTTTGTTTGAATTTATTTGACTCTCATTTGATTCAAATAGCTTTGTTTGAATGTTTTGACTTTTATTTGATTCAATTAGCTTTGTAGAATGTATTTGACTTTCATTTGATTTTAATAGCTTTATTTGAATGTGTTTTACTTTCATTTGATTCAATTAGCTTTGTTGTATTTGACTTTCATTTATTCGAAATTCTTTGTTTGAATGTGTTTGACTTTCATTTGATTCAATTAGCTTTGTTTGAATGTGTTTGACTTTAATTTAATTCAATTAGCTTTGTAGAATGTATTAGACTTTTATTTGATTTAATTAGCTTTGTTTGAATGTATTTGACTCTCATTTGATTCAAATAGCTTTGTTTGAATGTGTTTGACTTTCATTTTATTCAAATAGCTTTGTTTGAATGTGTTTGACTTTCATTTGATTCAATTAGCTTTGTGTTTGACTTTCATTTGATTCAATTAGCTTTGTTTGAATGTGTTTGACTTTCATTTGATTCAATTAGCTTTGTTGAATGTATTTGACTTTCATTTGATTCAATTAGCTTTGTAGAATGTATTGGACTTTCATTTGATTTAAATAGCTTTATTTGAATGTGTTTGACTTTCATTTGATTCTATTAGCTTTGTACAATAAATTTGATTTCATTTGATTCGAAATATTTTTTGAATGTGTTTGACTTTCATTTGATTCAATTAGCTTTGTTTGAATGTGTTTGACTTTAATTTAATTCAATTAGCTTTGTAGAATGTATTAGACTTTTATTTGATTTAATTAGCTTTGTTTGAATGTATTTGACTCTCATTTGATTCAAATAGCTTTGTTTGAATTGCTTGACTTTCATTTGATTCAATTAGCTTTGTTTGAATGTGTTTGACTTTCATTTCATTCAATTAGCTTTGTTGAATGTATTTGACTTTCATTTGATTCAATTAGCTTTGTTTGAATGTGTTTGACTTTCATTTGATTCAATTAGCTTTGTAGAATGTATTTGACTTTCATTTTTCAATTATCTTTGTAGAATGTATTTGACTTTTATTTGATTTAATTAGCTTTGTTTGAATGTATTTGACTCTCATTTGATTCAAATAGCTTTGTTTGAATGTGTTTCACTTTAATTTAATTCAATTAGCTTTGTAGAATGTATTAGACTTTTATTGATTTAATTAGCTTTGTTTGAATGTATTTGACTCTCATTTGATTCAAATAGCTTTGTTTGAATGTGCTTGACTTTCATTTGATTCAATAGCTTTGTTTGAATGTGTTTGACTTTCATTTCATTCAATTAGCTTTGTTGAATGTATTTGACTTTCATTTGATTCAATTAGCTTTGTTTGAATGTGTTTGACTTTCATTTGATTCAATTAGCTTTGAAGAATGTATTTGACTTTCATTTGATTCAATTAGCTTTGTAGAATGTATTTGACTTTTATTTGATTAATTAGCTTTGTTTGAATGTATTTGACTCTCATTTGATTCAAATAGCTTTGTTTGAATGTGTTTCACTTTTATTTGATTCAATTAGCTTTGTAGAACGTATTTGACTTTCATTTGATTCAAATAGCTTTGTTTGAATGTGTTTGACTTTCATTTGATTCCATCAGCTTTGTAGAATGTATTTGACTTTCATTTGATTCAATTAGCTTTGTTTGAATTTGACTTTCATTTGATTCAATTAGCTTTGTTTGAATGTGTTTTTCATTTGATTCAATTAGCTTTGTAGAATGTATTTGACTTTCATTTGATTCAATTAGCTTTGTAGAATGTATTTGACTTTTATTTGATTAATTAGCTTTGTTGAATGTATTTGACTTTCATTTGATTCAATTAGCTTTGTTTGAATGTGTTTGACTTTCATTTGATTCCATCAGCTTTGTAGAATGTATTTGACTTTCAATTGATTCAAATATCTTTGTTTGAATGTGTTTGAATTTTCATTTGATTCAATTAGCTTTGTAGAATGTATTTGACTTTCATTTGATTCAAATAGCTTTGTTTGAATGTGTTTGACTTTCATTTGATTTAATTAGCTTTGTAAAATGTATTTGACTTTCATTTGAGTCAAATAACTTTGTTTGACTGTGTTTGACTTTCATTTAAATTAAAAATCTTTTTTTGAATGTGTTTGACTTTCATTTGATTTAAATGGCTTTGTTTGAATGTGTTTGACTTTCATTTGATTCAATTAGCTTTGTAGATTGTATTTTACTTTTATTTGATTTAATTAGTTTTGTTTGAATTTATTTGACTCTCTTTTGATTCAAATAGCTTGTTTGAATGTGTTTGACTTTCATTTGATTCAATTAGCTTTGTAGAATGTATTTGACTTTCATTTGATTTAAATAGCTTTATTTGAATGTGTTTGACTTCATTTGATTCAATTATCTTTGTAGAATGTATTTGACTTTATTTGATTTAATAGCTTTGTTTGAATGTATTTGACTCTCATTTGATTCAAATAGCTTGTTTGAATGTGTTTCACTTTAATTTAATTCAATTAGCTTTGTAGAATGTATTTGACTTTCATTTGATTTAATTAGCTTTGTTTGAATGTATTTGACTCTCATTTGATTCAAATAGCTTTTGTTTGAATGTGCTTAACTTTCATTTGATTCAAATTGCTTTGTTTGAATGTGTTTTGACTTTCATTTGACAAATTAGCTTTGTTGAATGTATTTGACTTTCATTTGATTTAAAAGCTTTGTTTGAATGTGTTTGACTTTCATTTGATTCAATTAGCTTTGTAGAATGTATTTTGATTTTCATTTGATTTCAATTAGCTTTGTTTGAATTTATTTTATTTGATTAATAGTTTGTTTGAATTTTTTGACTTTGTTATTCGAATAGCTTTTTGAATGTATTTGTATTTGATTCAATTAGCTTTGTTTGAATGTGTTTGACTTTCATTTGATTCAATTAGCTTTGTTGAATGTATTTGACTTTCATTTGATTCAATTAGCTTTGTTTGAATGTTTGACTTTCATTTGATTCAATTAGCTTTAGAATGTATTTGACTTTCATTTGATTCAATTAGCTTTGTAGAATGTATTTGACTTTATTTGATTTCAGCTTTGTTGAATGTATTTCTCATTTGATTCAAATAGCTTTGTTTGAATGTGTTTCACTTTATTTGATTCAATTAGCTTTGTAGAACGTATTTGACTTTCATTTGATTCAAATAGCTTTGTTTGAATGTGTTTGACTTTCATTTGATTCCATCAGCTTTGTAGAATGTATTTGACTTTCAATTGATTCCAATAGCTTTGTTTGAATGTGTTTGACTTTCATTTGATTCAATTAGCTTTGTAGAATGTATTTACTTTCATTTGATTCAAATAGCTTTGTTTGAATGTGTTCGACTTTCATTTGATTCAATTAGGTTTGTAAATTGTATTTGACTTTCATTTGAGTCAAATAACTTTGTTTGACTGTGTTTGACTTTCATTTAAATTAAAAAGCTTTTTTAGAATGTGTTTGACTTTCATTTGATTTAAAAGCTTTGTTTGAATGTGTTTAACTTTCATTTGATTCAATTAGCTTTGTAGAATGTATTTTACTTTTATTTGATTTAATTAGCTTTGTTTGAATTTATTTGACTCTCATTTGATTCAAATAGCTTTTTTGAATGTGACTTTCATTTGATTCAATTAGCTTTTTGAATGTTGTTTGAATTTGACTTTCATTTGATTCAATTAGCTTTGTAGAATGTATTTGACTTTCATTTGATTCGAAATCTTTGTTTGAATGTGTTTGACTTTCATTTGATTCAATTAGCTTTGTTTGAATGTGTTTGACTTTAATTTAATTCAATTAGCTTTGTAGAATGTATTAGACTTTTATTTGATTAAATTAGCTTTGTTTGAATGTATTTGACTCTCATTTGATTTAAATAGCTTTGTTTGAATGTTGATTTGATTCAAATAGCTTTGTTTGAATGTGTTTGACTTTCATTTGATTTAGCTTTGTAGAATGTATTTGACTTTCATTTGGTTCAATAGCTTTGTTTGAATGTGTTTGACTTTCATTTGATTCAATGTATTGACTTTCATTTGATTCAATTAGCTTTGTAAAATGTATTTACTTTTATTTATTTAATTAGCTTTGTTTGAATGTATTTGACTCTCATTTGATTCAAATAGCTTTGTTTGAATGTGTTTCACTTTATTTGATTCAATTAGCTTGTAGAACGTATTTGACTTTCATTTGATTTAAATAGCTTTGTTTGAATGTGTTTGACTTTCATTTGATTCCATCAGCTTTGTAGAATGTATTTGACTTTCATTTGATTCAATTAGCTTTGTTTGAATGTGTTTGACTTTCATTTGATTCAATTAGCATTGTAGAATGTATTTGACTTTCATTTGATTCAATTGGCTTTGTTTGAATGTGTTTGACTTTAATTTGATTCAATTAGCTTTGTAGAATGTATTTGACTTTCATTTGATTCAATTAGCTTTGTAGAATGTATTTGACTTTTATTTGATTTAAATTAGCTTTGTTTGAATGTATTGACTCTCATTTGATTCAAAAAGCTTTGTTTGAATGTGTTTCAACTTTTATTTGATTCAATTAACTTTGTAGAACGTATTTGACTTTCATTTGATACAAATAGCATTGTTTGAATGTGTTTGACTTTCATTTGAATTCATCTGCTTTGTAGAATGTATTTGACTTTCAATTGATTCAAATATCTTTGTTTGAATGTGTTTGACTTTCATTTGATTCAATTAGCTTTGTAGAATGTATTTGACTTTCATTTGATTCAATTAACTTTGTAGAATGTATCTGACTTTCATTTGATTCAATTAGCTTTGTAGAATGTATTTGACTTTTATTTGATTTAATTAGCTTTGTTTGAATGTATTTGACTCTCATTTGATTCGAATAGCTTTGTTTTGAATGTGCTTGACTTTCATTTGATTCAATTAGCTTTGTTTGAATGTGTTTTGATTTTCATTTTGATTCAATTAGCTTTGTTGAATGTATTTGACTTTCATTTGATTCAATTAGCTTTGTTTGAATGTGTTTGACTTTCATTTGATTCAATTAGCTTTGTAGAATGTATTTGACTTTCATTTGATTCAATTAGCTCTGTAGAATGTATTTGACTTTTAATTGATTTCATAAGCTTTGTTTGAATGTATTTGACTCTCATTTGATTCAAATAGCTTTGTTTGAATGTGTTTCACTTTTATTTGATTCAATTAGACTTTGTAGAACGTATTTGACTTTCATTTGATTCAAATAGCTTTGTTTGAATGTGTTTGACTTTCATTTGATTCCATCAGCTTTGTAGAATGTATTTGACTTTCAATTGATTCCAATAGCTTTGTTTGAATGTGTTTGACTTTCATTTGATTTAATTAGCTTTGTAGAATGTATTTGACTTTCATTTGATTCAAATAGCTTTGTTTGAATGTGTTCGACTTTCATTTGATTCAATTAGGTTTGTAAAATGTATTTGACTTTCATTTGAGTCAAATAACTTTGTTTGACTGTGTTTGACTTTCATTTAAATTAAAAAGCTTTTTTAGAATGTGTTTGACTTTCATTTGATTTAAAAGGCTTTTGTTTGAATGTGTTTGACTTTCATTTGATTCAATTAGCTTTGTAGAATGTATTTTACTTTTATTTGATTTAATTAGCTTTGTTTGAATTTATTTGACTCTCATTTGATTCAAATAGCTTTGTTTGAATGTGTTTGACTTTCATTTGATTCAATTAGCTTTGTAGAATGTATTGGACTTTCATTTGATTTAAATAGCTTTATTTGAATGTGTTTGACTTTCATTTGATTCAATTAGCTTTGTAGAATGTATTTGACATTCATTTGATTCGAAAGATTTGTTTGAATGTGTTTGACTTTCATTTGATTCAATTAGCTTTATTTGAATGTGTTTGACTTTAATTTAATTCAATTAGCTTTTAAGAATGTATTAGACTTTTATTTGATTAAATTAGCTTTGTTTGAATGTATTTGACTCTCATTTGATTTAAATAGCTTTGTTTGAATGTGCTTGACTTTCATTTGATTCAAATAGCTTTGTTTGAATGTGTTTGACTTTCATTTGATTCAATTAGCTTTGTTGAATGTATTTGACTTTCATTTGATTCAATTAGCTTTGTTTGAATGTGTTTGACTTTCATTTGATTCAATTAGCTTTGTAGAATGTATTTGACTTTCATTTGATTCAATTAGCTTTGTAGAATGTATTTTGACTTTTATTTGATTTAATTAGCTTTGTTTGAATGTATTTGACTCTCATTTGATTCAAATAGCTTTGTTTGAATGTGTTTCACTTTTAGTTGATTCAATTAGCTATGTAGAACGTATTTGACTTTCATTTGATTTAAAATAGCTTTGTTTGAATGTGTTTGACTTTCATTTGATTCCATCAGCTTTGTAGAATTTATTTGACTTTCATTTGATTCAATTAGCTTTGTTTGAATGTGTTTGACTTTCATTTGATTCAATTAGCATTGTAGAATGTATTTGACTTTCATTTGATTCAATTGGCTTTGTTTGAATGTGTTTCACTTTAATTTGATTCAAATAGCTTTGTAGAATGTATTTGACTTTCATTTGATTCAATTAGCTTTGTAGAATGTATTTGACTTTTATTTGATTTAATTAGCTTTGTTTGAATGTATTTGACTCTCATTTGATTCAAAAAGCTTTGTTTGAATGTGTTTCACTTTTATTTGATTCAATTAGCTTTGTAGAACGTATTTGACTTTCATTTGATTCAAATAGCATTGTTTGAATGTGTTTGACTTTCATTTGATTTCATCTGCTTTGTAGAATGTATTTGACTTTCAATTGATTCAAATATCTTTGTTTGAATGTGTTTGACTTTCATTTGATTCAATTAGCTTTGTAGAATGTATTTGACTTTCATTTGATTCAAATAGCTTTGTTTGAATGTGTTTGACTTTCATTTAAATTAATTAGCTTTGTAAAATGTATTTGACTTTCATTTGAGTCAAATAACTTTGTTTGATTGTGTTTGACTTTCATTTAAATTAAAAAGCTTTTTTTGAATGTGTTTGACTTTCATTTGATTTAAAAGGCTTTGTTTGAATGTGTTTGACTTTCATTTGATTCAATTAGCTTTGTAGAATGTATTTTACTTTTATTTGATTTAATTAGTTTTGTTTGAATTTATTTGACTCTCATTTGATTCAAATAGCTTTGTTTGAATGTGTTTGACTTTCATTTGATTCAATTAGCTTTGTAGAATCTATTTGACTTTCATTTGATTCGAAATCTTTGTTTGAATGTGTTTGACTTTCATTTGATTCAATTAGCTTTGTTTGAATGTGTTTGACTTTAATTTAATTCAATTAGCTTTGTAGAATGTATTAGACATTTATTTGATTTAATTAGCTTTGTTTGAATGTATTTGACTCTCATTTGATTCAAATAGCTTTTTTTGAATGTGCTTAACTTTCATTTGATTCAATTAGCTTTGTTTGAATGTGTTTGACTTTCATTTGATTCAATTAGCTTTGTTGAATGTATTTGACTTTTATTTGATTCAATTAGCTTTGTTTGAAAGTGTTTGACTTTCATTTGATTCAATTAGCTTTGTAGAATGTATCTGACTTTCATTTGATTCAATTAGCTTTGTAGAATGTATTTGACTTTTATTTGATTTAATTAGCTTTGTTTGAATGTATTTGACTCTCATTTGATTCGAATAGCTTTGTTTGAATGTGCTTGACTTTCATTTGATTCAATTAGCTTTGTTTAAATGTGTTTGACTTTAATTTGATTCAATTAGCTTTGTTGAATGTATTTGACTTTCATTTGGTTCAATTAGCTTTGTTTGAATGTGTTTGACTTTCATTTGATTCAATTAGCTTTATAGAATGTATGTGACTTTCATTTGATTCAATTAGCTTTGTAGAATGTATTTGACTTTTATTTGATTACATTAGCTTTGTTTGAATGTATTTGACTCTCATTTGATTCAAATAGCTTTGTTTGAATGTGTTTCACTTTTATTTGATTCAATTAGCTTTGTAGAAACGTATTTGACTTTCATTTGATTCAAATAGCTTTGTTTGAATGTGTTTGACTTTCATTTGATTCTATCAGCTTTGTAGAATGTATTTGACTTTCAATTAGTTCAAATAGCTTTGTTTGAATGTGTTTTGACTTTCGTTTGATTCAATTAGCTTTGTAGAATGTATTTGACTTTCAATTGATTCAAATAGCTTTGTTTGAATGTGTTTGACTTTCGTTTGATTCAATTAGCTTTGTAGAATGTATTTGACTTTCATTTGATTCAAATAGCTTTGTTTCAATGTGTTCGACTTTCATTTGATTCAATTAGCTTTGTAAAATGTATTTGACTTTCATTTGAGTCAAATAACTTTGTTTGACTGTGTTTGACTTTCATTTAAATTAAAAAGCTTTTTTTGAATGTGTTTGACTTTCATTTGATTTAAAAGGCTTTGTTTGAATGTGTTTGACTTTCATTTGATTCAATTAGCTTTGTAGAATGTATTTTACTTTTAATTGATTTAATTAGCTTTGTTTGAATTTATTTGACTCTCATTTGATTCAAATAGCTTTGTTTTAATGTGTTTGACTTTCATTTGATTCAATTAGCTTTGTACAATGTATTGGACTTTCATTTGATTTAAATAGCTTTATTTGAATGTGTTTGACTTTCATTTGATTCAATTAGCTTTGTAGAATGTATTTGACTTTCATTTGATTCGAAATCTTTGTTTGAATGTGTTTGACTTTCATTTGATTCAATTAGCTTTGTAGAATGTATTTGACTTTCATTTGATTCAATTGGCTTTGTTTAAATGTGTTTGACTTTCATTTGATTCAATTTGCTTTGTAGAATGTATTTGACTTTCATTTGATTCAATAAGCTTTGTAGAATTTATTTGACTTTTATTTGATTTAATTAGCTTTGTTTGAATGTATTTGAGTCTCATTTCATTCAAAAAGCTTTGTTTGAATGTGTTTCACTTTTATTTGATTCAATTAGCTTTGTAGAACGTATTTGACTTTCATTTGATTCAAATAGCATAATTTGAATGTGTTTGACTTTCATTTGGTTTCATCAGCTTTGTAGAATGTATTTAACTTTTAATTGATTCAAATATCTTTGTTTGAATGTGTTTGACTTTCATTTGATTCAATTAGCTTTGTAGAATGTATTTGACTTTCATTTGATTCAAATAGCTTTGTTTTGAATGTGTTTGACTTTCATTTAAATTAATTAGCTTTGTAAAATGTATTTGACTTTCATTTGAGTCAAATAACTTTGTTTGACTGTGTTTGACTTTCATTTAAATTAAAAAGCTTTTTTTGAATGTGTTTGACTTTCATTTGATTCAAATAGCTTTGTAGAATGTATTAGACTTTTATTTGATTTAATTAGCTTTGTTTGAATGTATTTGACTCTCATTTGATTCAAATAGCTTTGTTTGAATGTGCTTAACTTTCATTTGATTCAATTAGCTTTGTTTGAATGTGTTTGACTTTCATTTGATTCAATTAGCTTTGTTGAATGTATTTGACTTTTATTTGATTCAATTAGCTTTGTTTGAAAGTGTTTGACTTTCATTTGATTCAATTAGCTTTGTAGAATGTATCTGACTTTCATTTGATTCAATTAGCTTTGTAGAATGTATTTGACTTTTATTTGATTTAATTAGCGTTGTTTGAATGTATTTGACTCTCATTTGATTCGAATAGCTTTGTTTGAATGTGCTTGACTTTCATTTGATTCAATTAGCTTTGTTTAAATGTGTTTGACTTTAATTTGATTCAATTAGCTTTGTTGAATGTATTTGACTTTCATTTGATTCAATTAGCTTTGTTTGAATGTGTTTGACTTTCATTTGATTCAATTAGCTTTGTAGAATGTATTTGACTTTCATTTGATTCAATTAGCTTTGTAGAATGTATTTGACTTTTATTTGATTTCATTAGCTTTGTTTGAAGTATTTGACTCTCATTTGATTCAAATAGCTTTGTTTGAATGTGTTTCACTTTTATTTGATTCAATTAGCTTTGTAGAACGTATTTGACTTTCATTTGATTCAAATAGCTTTGTTTGAATGTGTTTGACTTTCATTTGATTCCATCAACTTTGTAGAATGTATTTGACTTTCAATTGATTCAAATAGCTTTGTTTGAATGTGTTTGACTTTCGTTTGATTCAATTAGCTTTTTAGAATGTATTTGACTTTCATTTGATTCAAATAGCTTTGTTTCAATGTGTTCGACTTTCATTTGATTCAATTAGCTTTGTAAAATGTATTTGACTTTCATTTGAGTCAAATAACTTTATTTGACTGTGTTTGACTTTCATTTAAATTAAAAAGCTTTTTTTGAATGTGTTTGACTTTCATTTGATTTAAAAGGATTTGTTTGAATGTGTTTGACTTTCATTTGATTCAATTAGCTTTGTAGAATGTATTGGACTTTCATTTGATTTAAATAGCTTTATTTGAATGTGTTTGACTTTCATTTGATTCAATAAGCTTTGTAGAATGTATTTGACTTTCATTTGATTCGAAATCTTTGTTTGAATGTGTTTGACTTTCATTTGTTTCAATTAGCTTTGTTTGAATGTGTTTGACTTTAATTTAATTCAATTAGCTTTGTAGAATGTATTAGACTTTTATTTGATTTAATTAGCTTTGTTTGAATGTATTTGACTCTCATTTGATTCAAATAGCTTTGTTTGAATGTGCTTAACTTTCATTTGATTCAATTAGCTTTGTTTGAATGTGTTTGACTTTCATTTGATTCAATTAGCTTTGTTGAATGTATTTGACTTTCAATTGATTCAAATAGCTTTTGTTTGAATGTGTTTGACTTTCATTTGATTAAATTAGCTTTGTAGAATGTATCTGATTATCATTTGATTCAATTAGCTTTGTAGAATGTATTTGACTTTATTTGATTTAATTAGCTTTGTTTGAATGTATTTGACTCTCATTTGATTTAAATAGCTTTGTTTGAATGTGCTTGACTTTCATTTGATTCAAATAGTTTTGTTTGAATGTGTTTGACTTTCATTTGATTCAATTAGCTTTGTTGGATGTATTTGACTTTCATTTGATTCAATTAGCTTTGTTTGAATGTGTTTGACTTTCATTTGATTCAATTAGCTTTGTAGAATGTATCTGACTTTCATTTGATTCAATTAGCTTTGTAGAATGTATTTGACTTTTATTTGATTTAATTAGCTTTGTTTGAATGTATTTGACTCTCATTTAATTCAAATAGCTTTGTTTGAATGTGTTATACTTTTATTTGATAATTAGCTATGTAGAACGTATTTGACTTTCATTTGATTCAAATAGCTTTGTTTGAATGTGTTTGACTTTTATTTGATTCCATCAGCTTTGTAGAATGTATTTGACTTTCATTTGATTCAATTAGCTTTGTTTGAATGTGTTTGACTTTCATTTGATTCAATTAGCTTTGTAGAATGTATTTGACTTTCATTTGATTCAATTGGCTTTGTTTAAATGTGTTTGACTTTCATTTGATTCAATTTGCTTTGTAGAATGTATTTGATTTTCATTTGATTCAATAAGCTTTGTAGAATGTATTTCACTTTTATTTGATTTAATTAGCTTTGTTTGAATGTATTTGACTCTCATTTCATTCAAAAAGCTTTGTTTGAATGTGTTTCACTTTTATTTGATTCAATTAGCTTTGTAGAACGTATTTGACTTTCATTTGATTCAAATAGCATTGTTTGAATGTGTTTGACTTTCATTTGATTTCATCAGCTTTGTAGAATGTATTTAACTTTTTAATTGATTCAAATATCTTTGTTTGAATGTGTTTGACTTTCATTTGATTCAATTAGCTTTGTAGAATGTATTTGACTTTCATTTGATTCAAATAGCTTTGTTTGAATGTGTTTGACTTTCATTTAAATTAATTAGCTTTGTAAAATGTATTTGACTTTCATTTGAGTCAAATAACTTTGTTTGACTGTGTTTGACTTTCATTTAAATTAAAAAGCTTTTTTTGAATGTGTTTGACTTTCATTTGATTCAAATAGCTTTGTAGAATGTATTAGACTTTTATTTGATTTAATTAGCTTTGTTTGAATGTATTTGACTCTCATTTGATTCAAATAGCTTTGTTTGAATGTGCTTACTTTCATTTGATTCAATTAGCTTTGTTTTGAATGTGTTTGACTTTCATTTGATTCAATTAGCTTTGTTGAATGTATTTGACTTTTATTTGATTCAATTAGCTTTGTTTGAAAGTGTTTGACTTTCATTTGATTCAATTAGCTTTGTAGAATGTATCTGACTTTCATTTGATTCAATTAGCTTTGTAGAATGTATTTGACTTTTATTTGATTTTAATTAGCGTTGTTTGAATGTATTTGACTCTCATTTGATTCGAATAGCTTTGTTTGAATGTGCTTGACTTTCATTTGATTCAATTAGCTTTGTTTAAATGTGTTTGACTTTAATTTGATTCAATTAGCTTTGTTGAATGTATTTGACTTTCATTTGATTCAATTAGCTTTGTTTGAATGTGTTTGACTTTCATTTGATTCAATTAGCTTTGTAGAATGTATTTGACTTTCATTTGATTCAATTAGCTTTGTAGAATGTATTTGACTTTTATTTGATTTCATTAGCTTTGTTTGAATGTATTTGACTCTCATTTGATTCAAATAGCTTTGTTTGAATGTGTTTCACTTTTATTTGATTCAATTAGCTTTGTAGAACGTATTTGACTTTCATTTGATTCAAATAGCTTTGTTTGAATGTGTTTGACTTTCGTTTGATTCAATTAGCTTTGTAGAATGTATTTGACTTTCATTTGATTCAAATAGCTTTGTTTCAATGTGTTGACTTTCATTTGATTCAATTAGCTTTGTAAAATGTATTTGACTTTCATTTGAGTCAAATAACTTTGTTTTGACTGTGTTTGACTTTCATTTAAATTAAAAAGCTTTTTTTGAATGTGTTTGACTTTCATTTGATTCAAATAGCTTTGTAGAATGTATTAGACTTTTATTTGATTTAATTAGCTTTGTTTGAATGTATTTGACTCTCATTTGATTCAAATAGCTTTGTTTGAATGTGCTTACTTTCATTTGATTCAATTAGCTTTGTTTGAATGTGTTTTGACTTTCATTTGATTCAATTAGCTTTGTTGAATGTATTTGACTTTTATTTGATTCAATTAGCTTTGTTTGAAAGTGTTTGACTTTCATTTGATTCAATTAGCTTTGTAGAATGTATCTGACTTTCATTTGATTCAATTAGCTTTGTAGAATGTATTTGACTTTTTATTTGATTTAATTAGCGTTGTTTGAATGTATTTGACTCTCATTTGATTCGAATAGCTTTGTTTGAATGTGCTTGACTTTTCATTTGATTCAATTAGCTTTGTTTAAATGTGTTTGACTTTAATTTGATTCAATTAGCTTTGTTGAATGTATTTTTGACTTTCATTTGATTCAATTAGCTTTGTTTGAATGTGTTTGACTTTCATTTGATTCAATTAGCTTTGTAGAATGTATTTGACTTTCATTTGATTTCAATTAGACATTTGTAAGAATGTATTTGGACTTTTATTTGATTTCATTAGCTTTGTTTGAATGTATTTGACTCTCATTTGATTCAAATAGCTTTGTTTGAATGTGTTTCACTTTTATTTGATTCAATTAGCTTTGTAGAACGTATTTGACTTTCATTTGATTCAAATAGCTTTGTTTGAATGTGTTTGACTTTCATTTGATTCCATCACTTTGTAGAATGTATTTGACTTTCAATTAATTCAAATAGTTTTGTTTGAATGTGTTTGATTTTCATTTGATTCAATTAGCTTTGTAGAATGTATTTGACTTTCATTTGATTCTAATAGCTTTGTTTGAATGTGTTTGACTTTTATTTGATTCAATTAGCTTTGTAAAATGTATTTGACTTTCATTTGAGTCAAATAACTTTGTTTGACTGTGTTTGACTTTCATTTAAATTAAAAAGCTTTTTTTGAATGTGTTTGACTTTCATTTAATTTAAAAGGCTTTGTTTGAATGTGTTTGACTTTCATTTGATTCAATTAGCTTTGCTAGAATGTATTTTACTTTTATTTGATTTAATTAGCTTTGTTTGAATTTATTTGACTCTCATTTGATTCAAATAGCTTTGTTTGAATGTGTTTGACTTTCATTTGATTTAATTAGCTTGTTAGAATGTATTGGACTTTCATTTGATTTAAATAGTTTATTTGAATGTGTTTGACTTTCATTTGATTCAATTAGCTTTGTAGAATGTGTTCGACTTTCATTTGATTCGAAATCTTTGTTTGAATGTGTTTGACTTTCATTTGATTCAATTAGCTTTGTTTGAATGTGTTTGACTTTAATTTAATTCAATTAGCTTTTTAAATGTATTGACTTTTATTTGATTAATTAGCTTTGTTTAAATGTATTTGCATTTGATTCAAATAGCTTTGTTTGAATTGTTTGATTCAATTAGCTTTGTTTGAATGTTTGACTTTCATTTGATTCAATTAGCTTGAATGTAACTTTCATTTGATTCAATTAGCTTTTTGAATGTGTTTGACTTTCATTTGATTCAATTAGCTTTGTGAATGTATTTGACTTTCATTTGATTCAATTAGCTTTTAGAATGTATTTGACTTTTATTTGATTTAATTAGCTTTGTTGAATGTATTTGACTCTCATTTGATTCAAATAGCTTTGAATGTTTGACTTTTGATTCAATTAGCTTTGTTTGAATGTGTTTGACTTTCATTTGATTCAATTAGCTTTGTTGAATGTATTTGACTTTCATTTGATTCAATTAGCTTGTTTGAATGTGTTTGACTTTCATTTGATTCAATTAGCTTGTAGAATGTATTTGACTTTCATTTGATTCAATTAGCTTTTTAGAATGTATTTGACTTTTATTTGATTTAATTAGCTTTGTTTGAATGTATTTGACTCTCATTTGATTCAAATAGCTTTGTTTGAATGTGTTTCACTTTTATTTGATTCAATTAGCTTTGTAGAACTTGATTCATTTGATTCAAATAGCTTTGTTTGAATGTGTTTGACTTTCATTTGATTCCATTAGCTTTGTAGAATGTATTTGACTTTCATTTGATTCAAATAGCTTTTTTGAATGTGTTTGACTTTCATTTATTCAATTAGCTTTGTAGAATGTATTTGACTTTCATTTGATTCAAATAGCTTTGTAGAATGTGTTTGACTTTTATTTGATTCAATTAGCTTGTAGAATGTATTTTACTTTTATTTGATTTGATTAGCTTTGTTTGAATTTATTTGACTCTCATTTGATTCAAATAGCTTTGTTTGAATGTGTTTGACATTCATTTGATTCAATTAGCTTTGTAGAATGTATTGGACTTTCATTTTATTTAAATAGCTTTATTTGAATGTGTTTGACTTTCATTTGATTCAATTAGCTTTGTAGAATGTATTTGACTTTCATTTGATTCGAAATCTTTGTTTGAATGTGTTTGACTTTCATTTGATTCAATTAGCTTTGTATGAATGTGTTTGACTTTAATTTAATTCAATTAGCTTTGTAGAATGTATTAGACTTTTTATTTGATTTAATTTAGCTTTGTTGAATGTATTTGACTCTCATTTGATTCAAATTAGCTTTGTTTTGAATGTGCTTGACTTTCATTTGATTCAATTAGCTTTGTTTGAATGTGTTTGACTTTCAGTTCATTCAATTTAGCTTTGTTGAATGTATTTGACTTTCATTTGATTCAATTAGCTTTGTTTGAATATGTTTGACTTTCATTGATTCAATTAGCTTTGTAGAATGTATTTGACTTTCATTTGATTCAATTAGCTTTGTAGAATGTATTTGACTTTTAGTTGATTTAATTAGCTTTGTTTGAATGTATTTGACTCTCATTTGATTCAAATAGCTTTGTTTGAATGTGTTTCACTTTTATTTGATTAATTAGCTATGTAGAACGTATTTGACTTTCATTTGATTCAAATAGCTTTGTTTGAATGTGTTCGACTTTCATTTGATTCAATTAGCTTTGTAAAATGTATTTGACTTTCATTTGAGTCAAATAACTTTGTTTGACTGTGTTTGACTTTCATTTAAATTAAAAAGCTTTTTTTTGAATGTGTTTTGACTTTTATTTGATTCAATTAGCTTTGTAGAATGTATTTTACTTTTATTTTGATTTGATTAGCTTTGTTTGAATTTATTTGACTCTCATTTGATTCAAATAGCTTTGTTTGAATGTGTTTGACATTCATTTGATTTAATTAGCTTTGTAGAATGTATTAGACTTTCATTTTATTTAAATAGCTTTATTTGAATGTGTTTGACTTTCATTTGATTCAATTAGCTTTGTAGAATGTATTTGACTTTCATTTGATTCGAAATCTTTGTTTGAATGTGTTTGACTTTCATTTGATTCAATTAGCTTTGTATGAATGTGTTTGACTTTAATTTAATTCAATTAGCTTTGTAGAATGTATTAGACTTTTATTTGATTTAATTAGCTTTGTTTGAATGTATTTGACTCTCATTTGATTCAAATAGCTTTGTTTGAATGTGCTTGACTTTCATTTGATTCAATTAGCTTTGTTTGAATGTGTTTGACTTTCATTTCATTCAATTAGCTTTGTTGAATGTATTTTGACTTTCATTTGATTCAATTAGCTTTGTTTGAATATGTTTGACTTTCATTTGATTCAATTAGCTTCGTAGAATGTATTTGACTTTCATTTGATTCAATTAGCTTTTTAGAATGTATTTGACTTTTATTTGATTTTAATTAGCTTTGTTTGAATGTATTGACTCTCATTTGATTCAAATAGCTTTGTTTGAAATGTGTTTCACTTTTATTTGATTCAATTAGCTTTGTAGAACGTATTTGATTTTCATTTGATTCAAATAGCTTTGTTTGAATGTGTTTGACTTTCATTTGATTCCATCAGCTTTGTAGAATGTATTTGACTTTCAATTGATTCAAATAGCTTTGTTTGAATGTGTTTGACTTTCATTTGATTCAATTAGCTTTGTAGAATGTATTTGACTTTCATTTGATTCAAATAGCTTTGTTTGAATGTGTTCGACTTTCATTTGATTCAATTTAGCTTTTGTAAAATGTATTTGACTTTTATTTGAGTCAAATAACTTTGTTTGACTGTGTTTGACTTTCTTTTAAATTAAAAAGCTTTTTTTGAATGTGTTTGACTTTTATTTGATTCAATTAGCTTTGTAGAATGTATTTTACTTTTATTTGATTTGATTAGCTTTGTTTGAATTTATTTGACTCTCATTTGATTCAAATAGCTTTGTTTGAATGTGTTTGACATTCATTTGATTCAATTAGCTTTGTAGAATGTATTGGACTTTCATTTTATTTAAATAGCTTTATTTGAATGTGTTTGACTTTCATTTGATTCAATTAGCTTTTTAGAAATGTATTTGACTTTCATTTGATTCGAAATCTTTTGTTTGAAGGTGTTTGACTTTCATGTGATTCAATTAGCTTTGTATGAATGTGTTTGACTTTAATTTAATTCAATTAGCTTTGTAGAATGTATTAGACTTTTATTTGATTTAATTAGCTTTGTTTGAATGTATTTGACTCTCATTTGATTCAAATAGCTTTGTTTGAATGTGCTTGACTTTCATTTGATTCAATTAGCTTTGTTTGAATGTGTTTGACTTTCATTTCATTCAATTAGCTTTGTTGAATGTATTTGACTTTCATTTGATTCAATTAGCTTTGTTTGATATGTTTGACTTTCATTTGATTCAATTAGCTTTGTAGAATGTATTTGACTTTCATTTGATTCAATTAGCTTTGTAGAATGTATTTGAGTTTTAGTTGATTTAATTAGCTTTGTTTGAATGTATTTGACTCTCATTTGATTCAAATAGCTTTGTTTGAATGTGTTTCACTTTTATTTGATTCAATTAGCTATGTAGAACGTATTTGACTTTCATTTGATTCAAATAGCTTTGTTTGAATGTGTTCGACTTTCATTTGATTCAATTAGCTTTTGTAAAATGTATTTGACTTTCATTTGAGTCAAATAACTTTGTTTGACTGTGTTTGACTTTCATTTAAATTAAAAAGCTTTTTTTGAAATGTGTTTGACTTTTATTTGATTCAATTAGCTTTGTAGAATGTATTTTACTTTTATTTGATTTGATTAGCTTTGTTTGAATTTATTTGACTCTCATTTGATTCAAATAGCTTTGTTTGAATGTGTTTGACATTCATTTGATTTAATTAGCTTTGTAGAATGTATTGGACTTTCATTTTATTTAAATAGCTTTATTTGAATGTGTTTGACTTTCATTTGATTCAATTAGCTTTGTAGAATGTATTTGACTTTCATTTGATTCGAAATCTTTGTTTTGAATGTGTTTGACTTTTCATTTGATTCAATTAGCTTTGTATGAATGTGTTTGACTTTAATTTAATTCAATTAGCTTTGTAGAATGTATTAGACTTTTATTTGATTTAATTAGCTTTGTTTGAATGTATTTGACTCTCATTTGATTCAAATAGCTTTGTTTGAATGTGCTTGACTTTCATTTGATTCAATTAGCTTTGTTTGAATGTGTTTGACTTTCATTTCATTCAATTAGCTTTGTTGAATGTATTTGACTTTCATTTGATTCAATTAGCTTTGTTTGAATATGTTTGACTTTCATTTGATTCAATTAGCTTCGTAGAATGTATTTGACTTTCATTTGATTCAATTAGCTTTTTAGAATGTATTTGACTTTTATTTGATTTAATTAGCTTTGTTTGAATGTATTTGACTCTCATTTGATTCAAATAGCTTTGTTTGAATGTGTTTCACTTTTATTTGATTCAATTAGCTTTGTAGAACGTATTTGATTTTCATTTGATTCAAATAGCTTTGTTTGAATGTGTTTGACTTTCATTTGATTCCATCAGCTTTGTAGAATGTATTTGACTTTCAATTGATTCAAATAGCTTTGTTTGAATGTGTTTGACTTTCATTTGATTCAATTAGCTTTGTAGAATGTATTTGACTTTCATTTGATTCAAATAGCTTTGTTTGAATGTGTTCGACTTTCATTTGATTCAATTAGCTTTGTAAAATGTATTTGACTTTCATTTGAGTCAAATAACTTTGTTTGACTGTGTTTGACTTTCTTTTAAATTAAAAGCTTTTTTTGAATGTGTTTGACTTTTATTTGAATTCAATTAGCTTTGTAGAATGTATTTTACTTTTATTTGATTTGATTAGCTTTGTTTGAATTTATTTGACTCTCATTTGATTCAAATAGCTTTGTTTGAATGTGTTTGACATTCATTTGATTCAATTAGCTTTGTAGAATGTATTGGACTTTCATTTTATTTAAATAGCTTTATTTGAATGTGTTTGACTTTCATTTGATTCAATTAGCTTTGTAGAATGTATTTGACTTTCATTTGATTCGAAATCTTTGTTTGAATGTGTTTGACTTTCATTTGATTCAATAAGCTTTGTATGAATGTGTTTGACTTTAATTTAATTCAATTAGCTTTGTAGAATGTATTAGACTTTTATTTGATTTAATTAGCTTTGTTTGAATGTATTTGACTCTCATTTGATTCAAATAGCTTTGTTTGAATGTGCTTGGACTTTCATTTGATTCAATTAGCTTTGTTTGAATGTGTTTGACTTTCATTTCATTCAATTAGCTTTGTTGAATGTATTTGACTTTCATTTGATTCAATTAGCTTTGTTTGAATATGTTTGACTTTCATTTGATTCAATTAGCTTTGTAGAATGTATTTGACTTTCATTTGATTCAATTAGCTTTGTAGAATGTATTTGACTTTTAGTTGATTTAATTAGCTTTGTTTGAAATGTATTTGACTCTCATTTGATTCAAATAGCTTTGTTTGAATGTGTTTCACTTTTATTTGATTCAATTAGCTATGTAGAACGTATTTGACTTTCATTTGATTCAAATAGCTTTGTTTGAATGTGTTCGACTTTCATTTGATTCAATTAGCTTTGTAAAATGTATTTGACTTTCATTTGAGTCAAATAACTTTGTTTGACTGTGTTTGACTTTCATTTAAATTAAAAAGCTTTTTTTGAATGTGTTTGACTTTTATTTGATTCAATTAGCTTTGTAGAATGTATTTTACTTTTATTTGATTGATTAGCTTTGTTTGAAATTTATTTGACTCTCATTTGATTCAAATAGCTTTGTTTGAATGTGTTTGACATTCATTTGATGTAATTAGCTTTGTAGAATGTATTGGACTTTCATTTTATTTAAATAGCTTTATTTGAATGTGTTTGACTTTCATTTGATTCAATTAGCTTTTGTAGAATGTATTTGACTTTCATTTGATTCGAAATCTTTGTTTGAATGTGTTTGACTTTCATTTGATTCAATTAGCTTTGTAAAATGTATTTGACTTTCATTTGAGTCAAATAACTTTGTTTGACTGTGTTTGACTTTCATTTAAATTAAAAAGCTTTTTTTGAATGTGTTTGACTTTTATTTGATTCAATTAGCTTTGTAGAATGTATTTTACTTTTATTTGATTTGATTAGCTTTGTTTGAATTTATTGACTCTCATTTGATTCAAATAGCTTTGTTTGAATGTGTTTGACATTCATTTGATTCAATTAGCTTTGTAGAATGTATTGGACTTTCATTTTATTTAAATAGCTTTATTTGAATGTGTTTGACTTTCATTTGATTCAATTAGCTTTGTAGAATGTATTTGACTTTCATTTGATTCGAAATCTTTGTTTGAATGTGTTTGACTTTCATTTGATTCAATAAGCTTTGTATGAATGTGTTTGACTTTAATTTAATTCAATTAGCTTTGTAGAATGTATTAGACTTTTATTTGATTTAATTAGCTTTGTTTGAATGTATTTGACTCTCATTTGATTCAAATAGCTTTGTTTGAATGTGCTTGACTTTCATTTGATTCAATTAGCTTTGTTTGAATGTGTTTGACTTTCATTTCATTCAATTAGCTTTGTTGAATGTATTTGACTTTCATTTGATTCAATTAGCTTTGTTTGAATATGTTTGACTTTCATTTGATTCAATTAGCTTTGTAGAATGTATTTGACTTTCATTTGATTCAATTAGCTTTGTAGAATGTATTTGACTTTTAGTTGATTTAATTAGCTTTGTTTGAATGTATTTGACTCTCATTTGATTCAAATAGCTTTGTTTGAATGTGTTTCACTTTTATTTGATTCAATTAGCTATGTAGAACGTATTTGACTTTCATTTGATTCAAATAGCTTTGTTTGAATGTGTTCGACTTTCATTTGATTCAATTAGCTTTGTAAAATGTATTTGACTTTCATTTGAGTCAAATAACTTTGTTTGACTGTGTTTGACTTTCATTTAAATTAAAAAGCTTTTTTTGAATGTGTTTGACTTTTATTTGATTCAATTAGCTTTGTAGAATGTATTTTACTTTTATTTGATTTGATTAGCTTTGTTTGAATATTTTTGACTCTCATTTGATTCAAATAGCTTTGTTTGAATGTGTTTGACATTCATTTGATTCAATTAGCTTTGTAGAATGTATTGGACTTTCATTTTATTTAAATAGCTTTATTTGAATGTGTTTGACTTTCATTTGATTCAATTAGCTTTGTAGAATGTATTTGACTTTCATTTGATTCGAAATCTTTGTTTGAATGTGTTTGACTTTCATTTGATTCAATAAGCTTTGTATGAATGTGTTTGACTTTAATTTAATTCAATTAGCTTTGTAGAATGTATTAGACTTTTATTTGATTTAATTAGCTTTGTTTGAATGTATTTGACTCTCATTTGATTCAAATAGCTTTGTTTGAATGTGCTTGACTTTCATTTGATTCAATTAGCTTTGTTTGAATGTGTTTGACTTTCATTTCATTCAATTAGCTTTGTTGAATGTATTTGACTTTCATTTGATTCAATTAGCTTTGTTTGAATATGTTTGACTTTCATTTGATTCAATTAGCTTTGTAGAATGTATTTGACTTTCATTTGATTCAATTAGCTTTGTAGAATGTATTTGACTTTTAGTTGATTTAATTAGCTTTGTTTGAATGTATTTGACTCTCATTTGATTCAAATAGCTTTGTTTGAATGTGTTTCACTTTTATTTGATTCAATTAGCTATGTAGAACGTATTTGACTTTCATTTGATTCAAATAGCTTTGTTAGAATGTGTTCGACTTTCATTTGATTCATTTAGCTTTGTAAAATGTATTTGACTTTCATTTGAGTCAAATAACTTTGTTTGACTGTGTTTGACTTTCATTTCAATTAAAAAGCTTTTTTTGAATGTGTTTGACTTTTATTTGATTCAATTAGCTTTGTAGAATGTATTTTACTTTTATTTGATTTGATTAGCTTTGTTTGAATTTATTTGACTCTCATTTGATTCAAATAGCTTTGTTTGAATGTGTTTGACATTCATTTGATTTAATTAGCTTTGTAGAATGTATTGGACTTTCATTTTATTTAAATAGCTTTATTTGAATGTGTTTGACTTTCATTTGATTCAATTAGCTTTGTAGAATGTATTTGACTTTCATTTGATTCGAAATCTTTGTTTGAATGTGTTTGACTTTCATTTGATTCAATTAGCTTTGTAAAATGTATTTGACTATCATTTGAGTCAAATAACTTTGTTTGACTGTGTTTTACTTTCATTTAAATTAAAAAGCTTTTTTTGAATGTGTTTGACTTTTATTTGATTCAATTAGCTTTGTAGAATGTATTTTACTTTTATTTGATTTGATTAGCTTTGTTTGAATTTATTTGACTCTCATTTGATTCAAATAGCTTTGTTTGAATGTGTTTGACATTCATTTGATTCAATTAGCTTTGTAGAATGTATTGGACTTTCATTTTATTTAAATAGCTTTATTGAATGTGTTTGACTTTCATTTGATTCAATTAGCTTTGTAGAATGTATTTGACTTTCATTTGATTCGAAATCTTTGTTTGAATGTGTTTGACTTTCATTTGATTCAATAGCTTTGTATGAATGTGTTTGACTTTAATTTAATTCAATTAGCTTTGTAGAATGTATTAGACTTTTATTTGATTTAATTAGCTTTGTTTGAATGTATTTGACTCTCATTTGATTCAAATAGCTTTTTTGAATGTGCTTGACTTTCATTTGATTCAATTAGCTTTGTTTGAATGTGTTTGACTTTCATTTCATTCAATTAGCTTTGTTGAATGTATTTGACTTTCATTTGATTCAATTAGCTTTGTTTGAATATGTTTGACTTTCATTTGATTCAATTAGCTTTGTAGAATGTATTTGACTTTCATTTGATTCAATTAGCTTTGTAGAATGTATTTGACTTTTAGTTGATTTAATTAGCTTTGTTTGAATGTATTTGACTCTCATTTGATTCAAAATAGCTTTGTTTGAATGTGTTTCACTTTTATTTGATTCAATTAGCTATGTAGAACGTATTTGACTTTCATTTGATTCAAATAGCTTTGTTTGAATGTATTTGACTCTCATTTGATTCAAATAGCTTTGTTTGAATGTGTTTCGACTTTCATTTGATTCAATTAGCTTTGTAAAATGTATTTGACTTTCATTTGAGTCAAATAACTTTGTTTGACTGTGTTTGACTTTCATTTAAATTAAAAAGCATTTTTTGAATGTGTTTGACTTTTATTTGATTCAATTAGCTTTGTAGAATGTATTTTACTTTTATTTGATTTGATTAGCTTTGTTTGAATTTATTTGACTCTCATTTGATTCAAATAGCTTTGTTTGAATGTGTTTGACATTCATTTGATTTAATTAGCTTTGTAGAATGTATTGGACTTTCATTTTATTTAAATAGCTTTATTTGAATGTGTTTGACTTTCATTTGATTCAATTAGCTTTGTAGAATGTATTTGACTTTGATTTGATTCGAAATCTTTGTTTGAATGTGTTTGACTTTCATTTGATTCAATTAGCTTTGTATGAATGTGTTTGACTTTAATTTAATTCAATTAGCTTTGTAGAATGTATTAGACTTTTATTTGATTTAATTAGCTTTGTTTGAATGTATTTGACTCTCATTTGATTCAAATAGCTTTGTTTGAATGTGCTTGACTTTCATTTGATTCAATTAGCTTTGTTTGAATGTGTTTGACTTTCATTTCATTCAATTAGCTTTGTTGAATGTATTTGACTTTCATTTGATTCAATTAGCTTTGTTTGAATATGTTTGACTTTCATTTGATTCAATTAGCTTTGTAGAATGTATTTGACTTTCATTTGATTCAATTAGCTTTGTAGAATGTATTTGACTTTTAGTTGATTTAATTAGCTTTGTTTGAATGTATTTGACTCTCATTTGATTCAAATAGCTTTGTTTGAATGTGTTTCACTTTTATTTGATTCAATTAGCTATGTAGAACGTATTTGACTTTCATTTGATTCAAATAGCTTTGTTTGAATGTATTTGACTTTCATTTGATTCCATCAGCTTTGTAGAATGTATTTGACTTTCATTTGATTCAATTAGCTTTGTTTGAATGTGTTTGACTTTCATTTGATTCAATTAGCTTTGTAGAATGTATTTGACTTTCATTTGATTCAGCTGGCTTTGTTTTAATGTGTTTGACTTTCATTTGATTCAATTAGCTTTGTAGAATGTATTTGACTTTTATTTGATTTAATTAGCTTTGTTTGAATGTATTTGACTCTCATTTGATTCAAAAAGCTTTGTTTGAATGTGTTTCACGTTTATTTGATTCAATTAGCTTTGTAGAACGTATTTGACTTTCATTTGATTCAAATAGCATTGTTTGAATGTGTTTGACTTTCATTTGATTTCATCAGCTTTGTAGAATGTATTTGACTTTCAATTGATTCAAATATCTTTGTTTGAATGTGTTTGACTTTCATTTAATTCAATTAGCTTTGTAGAATGTATTTGACTTTCATTTGATTCAAATAGCTTTGTTTGAATGTGTTTGACTTTCATTTGATTCAATTAGCTTTGTAAAATGTATTTGACTTTCATTTGAGTCAAATAACTTTGTTTGAATGTGTTTGACTTTCATTTAAATTAAAAAGCTTTTTTTGAATGTGTTTGACTTTCATTTGATTTAAAAGGCTTTGTTTGAATGTGTTTTACTTTCATTTGATTCAATTAGCTTTGTAGAATGTATTTTACTTTTATTTGATTTAATTAGCTTTGTTTGAATTTATTTGACTCTCATTTGATTCAAATAGCTTTGTTTGAATGTGTTTGACTTTCATTTGATTCAATTAGCTTTGTAGAATGTATTTGACTTTCATTTGATTTAAATAGCTTTATTTGAATGTGTTTGACTTTCATTTGATTCAATTAGCTTTGTAGAATGTATTTGACTTTCATTTGATTCGAAATCTTTGTTTGAATGTGTTTGACTTTCATTTGATTCAATTAGCTTTGTTTGAATGTGTTTGACTTTAATTTAATTCAATTAGCTTTGTAGAATGTATTAGACTTTTATTTGATTTAATTAGCTTTGTTTGAATGTATTTGACTCTCATATGATTTAAATAGCTTTGTTTAAATGTGTTTCACTTTTATTTGATTCAATTAGCTTTGTAGAACGTATTTGACTTTCATTTGATTCAAATAGCTTTGTTTGAATGTGTTTGACTTTCATTTGATTCCATCAGCTTTGTAGAATGTATTTGAGTTTCAATTGATTCAAATAGCTTTGTTTGAATGTGTTTGACTTTTAATTGATTCAATTAGCTTTGCAGAATGTTTTTTACTTTTATTTGATTTAATTAGTTTTGTTTGAATTTATTTGACTCTCATTTGATTCAAATAGCTTTGTTTGAATGTGTTTGACTTTCATTTGATTCAATTAGCTTTGTAGATTGTATTTTACTTTTATTTGATTTAATTAGTTTTGTTTGAATTTATATGACTCTCTTTTGATTCAAATAGCTTTGTTTGAATGTGTTTGACTTTCATTTGATTCAATTAGCTTTGTTTGAATGTGTTTTACTTTAATTTAATTCAATTAGCTTTGTAGAATGTATTAGACTTTTATTTGATTTAATTTGCTTTGTTTGAATGTATTTGACTCTCATTTGATTCAAATAGCTTTGTTTGAATGTGTTTGACTTTCATTTTATTAAAATAGCTTTGTTTGAATGTGTTTGACTTTCATTTGATTCAATTAGCTTTGTAGAATGTATTTGACTTTCATTTGATTCAATTAGCTTTGTTTGAATGTGTTTGACTTTCATTTGATTCAATTAGCTTTGTTGAATGTATTTGACTTTCATTTGATTCAATTAGCTTTGTTTGAATGTGTTTTACTTTCATTTAAATTAAAAAGCTTTTTTTGAATGTGTTTGACTTTCATTTGATTTAAAAGGCTTTGTTTGAATGTGTTTGACTTTCATTTGATTCAATTAGCTTTGTAGAATGTATTTTATTTTTATTTGATTTAATTAGCTTTGTTTGAATTTATTTAACTCTCATTTAATTCAAATAGCTTTGTTTGAATGTGTTTGACTTTCATTTGATTCAATTAGCTTTGTAGAATGTATTTGACTTTCATTTGATTTAAATAGCTTTATTTGAATGTGTTTGACTTTCATTTGATTCAATTAGCTTTGTAGAATGTATTTGACTTTCATTTGATTCAATTAGCTTTTTAGAATGTATTTGACTTTCTTTTGATTCAATTAGCTTTGTTGAATGTATTTGACTTTCATTTGATTCAATTAGCTTTGTTTGAATGTGTTTGACTTTTATTTGATTCAATTAGCTTTGTAGAATGTATTTAAACTCTCATTTGATTCAAATAGCTTTGTTTGAATGCGTTTAACTTTCATTTGATTCAATTAACATTGTAGAATAGATTTCAGTTTCATTTAACTTAAACAACTTTGTTTGAATGTGTTTGACTTTCATTTGACCAAATAGCTTTATTTTATTGCGTTTGACTTTCATTTGATACAATTAGCTTTGTAGAACGTATTTAAATTTCATTTGATTCAAATAGCTTTGTTTGAATGTGTTTGACTTTCATTTGATTCAATTAGCTTTGTAGAATGTATTTTATTTTCATTTGCTCAAATAACTTTGTTTGACTGTGTTTGACTTTCATTTGTTTTAATTTTCTTTGTAGAATGTATTTGACTTTCCTTTTCTTCAAATAGCTTTGTTTGAATGTGTTTGACTTTCATTTGGTTCAATTAGCTTTGTAGAATGTATTTGACATTCATTTAATTTAAATAGATTTGTTTGAATGTGTTTGACTTTCATTTGATTCAATTAGCTTTGTAGAATGTATTTTACTTTTATTTTGATTTAATTAGCTTTGTTTGAATTTATTTGACTCTCATTTGATTCAAATAGCTTTGTAGAATGTATTTGACTTTCATTTGATTCTATCAGCTTTGTAGAATGTCTTTGACTTTCAATTGATTCAAATAGCTTTGTTTGAATGTGTTTAATTTTCAATTGATTCAATTAGCTTTGTAGAATGTATTTGACTGTCATTTGATTCAAATAGCTTTGTTTGAATGTGTTTGAATTTCATTTAATTCAATTTGCTTTGTAGAATGCATTTCACTTTCATTTGATTTATATAGTTTTGTTTGAATGTGTTTGACTTTCATTTAAATTAAAAAGCTTCTTTTGAATGTGTTTGACTTTCATTTGATTTAAAAGGCTTTGTTTGAATGTGTTTGACTTTCATTTGATTCAATTAGCTTTGTAGAATGTATTTTATTTTTATTTGATTTAATTAGCTTTGTTTGAATTTATTTGACTCTCATTTAATTCAAATAGCTTTGTTTGAATGTGTTTGACTTTCATTTGATTCAATTAGCTTTGTAGAATGTATTTGACTTTCATTTGATTTAAATAGCTTTATTTGAATGTGTTTGACTTTCATTTGATTCAATTAGCTTTGTAGAATGTATTTGACTTTCATTTGATTCAATTAGCTTTTTAGAATGTATTTGACTTTCTTTTGATTCAATTAGCTTTGTTGAATGTATTTGACTTTCATTTGATTCAATTAGCTTTGTTTGAATGTGTTTGACTTTTATTTGATTCAATTAGCTTTGTAGAATGTATTTAACTCTCATTTGATTCAAATAGCTTTGTTTGAATGCGTTTTAACTTTCATTTGATTCAATTAACATTGAAGAATACATTTCAGTTTATTTAACTTAAACAACTTTGTTTGAATGTGTTTGACTTTCATTTGACTCAAATAGCTTTATTTTATTGCGTTTGACTTTCATTTGATACAATTAGCTTTGTAGAACGTAATTTAAATTTCATTTGATTCAAATAGCTTTGTTTGAATGTGTTTGACTTTCATTTGATTCAATTAGCTTTGTAGAATGTATTTGACTTTCATTTGCTCAAATAACTTTGTTTGACTGTGTTTGACTTTCATTTGTTTTAATTTTCTTTGTAGAATGTATTTGACTTTCCTTTTCTTCAAATAGCTTTGTTTGAATGTGTTTGACTTTCATTTGGTTCAATTAGCTTTGTAGAATGTATTTGACATTCATTTAATTTAAATAGATTTGTTTGAATGTGTTTGACTTTCATTTGATTCAATTAGCTTTGTAGAATGTATTTTACTTTTATTTGATTTAATTAGCTTTGTTTGAATTTATTTGACTCTCATTTGATTCAAATAGCTTTGTAGAATGTATTTGACTTTCATTTGATTCTATCAGCTTTGTAGAATGTCTTTGACTTTCAATTGATTCAAATAGCTTTGTTTGAATGTGTTTAATTTTCAATTGATTCAATTAGCTTTGTAGAATGTATTTGACTGTCATTTGATTCAAATAGCTTTGTTTGAATGTGTTTGAATTTCATTTAATTCAATTTGCTTTGTAGAATGCATTTCACTTTCATTTGATTTATATAGTTTTGTTTGAATGTGTTTGACTTTCATTTAAATTAAAAAGCTTTTTTTGAATGTGTTTGACTTTCATTTGATTTAAAAGGCTTTGTTTGAATGTGTTTGACTTTCATTTGATTCAATTAGCTTTGTAGAATGTATTTTATTTTTATTTGATTTAATTAGCTTTGTTTGAATTTATTTGACTCTCATTTGATTCAAATAGCTTTGTTTGAATGTGTTTGACTTTCATTTGATTCAATTAGCTTTATTTGAATGTGTTTGACTTTAATTTAATTCAATTAGCTTTATTTGAATGTGTTTGACTTTAATTTAATTCAATTAGCTTTGTAGAATGTATTAGACTTTTATTTGATTTAATTAGCTTTGTTTGAATATATTTGACTCTCATTTGATTCAAATAGCTTTGTTTGAATGTGTTTGACTTTCATTTTATTCAAATAGCTTTGTTTGAATGTGTTTGACTTTCATTTGATTCAATTAGCTTTGTAAAATGTATTTGACTTTCATTTGATTCAATTAGCTTTGTTTGAATGTGTTTGACTTTCATTTGATTCAATTAGCTTTGTTGAATGTATTTGACTTTCATTTGATTCAATTAGCTTTGTAGAATGTATTGGACTTTCATTTGATTTAAATAGCTTTATTTGAATTTGTTAGACTTTCATTTGATTATATTAGCTTTGTACAATAAATTTGACTTTCATTTGTTTCGAAATATTTTTTTGAATGTGTTTGACTTTCATTTGATTCAATTAGCTTTGTTTGAATGTGTTTGACTTTAATTTAATTCAATTAGCTTTGTAGAATGTATTAGACTTTTATTTGATTTAATTAGCTTTGTTTGAATGTATTTGACTCTCATTTGATTCAAATAGCTTTGTTTGAATGTGTTTGACTTTCATTTTATTCAAATAGCTTTGTTTGAATGTGTTTGACTTTCATTTCATTCAATTAGCTTTGTTGAATGTATTTGACTTTCATTTGATTCAATTAGCTTTGTTTGAATGTGTTTGACTTTCATTTGATTCAATTAGCTTTGTAGAATGTATTAGACTTTTATTTGATTTAATTAGCTTTGTTTGAATGTATTTGACTCTCATTTGATTCAAATAGCTTTGTTTGAATGTGTTTGACTTTCATTTTATTCAAATAGCTTTGTTTGAATGTGTTTGACTTTCATTTCATTCAATTAGCTTTGTTGAATGTATTTGACTTTCATTTGATTCAATTAGCTTTGTTTGAATGTGTTTGACTTTCATTTGATTCAATTAGCTTTGTAGAATGTATTTGACTTTCATTTGATTCAATTATCTTTGTAGAATGTATTTGACTTTTATTTGATTTAATTAGCTTTGTTTGAATGTATTTGACTCTCATTTGATTCAAATAGCTTTGTTTGAATGTGTTTCACTTTAATTTAATTTAATTAGCTTTGTAGAATGTATTTGACTTTTATTTGATTTAATTAGCTTTGTTTGAATGTATTTGACTCTCATTTGATTCAAATAGCTTTGTTTGAATGTGCTTGACTTTCATTTGATTCAATTAGCTTTGTTTGAATGTGTTTGACTTTCATTTCATTCAATTAGCTTTGTTGAATGTATTTGACTTTCATTTGATTCAATTAGCTTTGTATGAATGTGTTTGACTTTCATTTAATTCAATTAGCTTTGTAGAATGTATTTGACTTTCATTTGATTTAATTAGCTTTGTAGAATGTATTTGACTTTTATTTGATTTAATTAGCTTTGTTTGAATGTATTTGACTCTCATTTGATTCAAATAGCTTTGTTTGAATGTGTTTCACTTTTATTTGATTCAATTAGCTTTGTAGAACGTATTTGACTTTCATTTGATTCAAATAGCTTTGTTTGAATGTGTTTGACTTTCATTTGATTCCATCAGCTTTGTAGAATGTATTTGACTTTCATTTGATTCAATTAGCTTTGTTTGAATGTGTTTTGACTTTCATTTGATTCAATTAGCTTTGTAGAATGTATTTGACTTTCATTTGATTCAATTGGCTTTGTTTGAATGTGTTTGACTTTCATTTGATTCAATTAGCTTTGTAGAATGTATTCGACTTTCATTTGATTCAATTAGCTTTGTAGAATGTATTTGACTTTTATGTGATTTAATTAGCTTTGTTTGAATGTATTTGACTCTCATTTGATTCAAAAAGCTTTGTTTGAATGTGTTTGACTTTTATTTGATTCAATTAGCTTTGTAGAATGTATTTAACTCTCATTTGATTCAAATAGCTTTGTTTGAATGCGTTTAACTTTCATTTGATTCAATTAACATTGAAGAATACATTTCAGTTTCATTTAACTTAAACAACTTTGTTTGAATGTGTTTGACTTTCATTTGACTCAAATAGCTTTATTTTATTGCGTTTGACTTTCATTTGATACAATTAGCTTTGTAGAACGTATTTAAATTTCATTTGATTCAAATAGCTTTGTTTGAATGTGTTTGACTTTCATTTGATTCCATCAGCTTTGTAGAATGTATTTGACTTTCATTTGATTCAATTAGCTTTGTTTGAATGTGTTTGACTTTCATTTGATTCAATTAGCTTTGTAGAATGTATTTGACTTTCATTTGATTTAAATAGCTTTATTTGAATGTGTTTGACTTTCATTTGATTCAATTAGCTTTGTAGAATGTATTTGACTTTCATTTGATTCAATTAGCTTTGTTTGAATGTGTTTGACTTTTATTTGATTCAATTAGCTTTGTAGAATGTATTTAACTCTCATTTGATTCAAATAGCTTTGTTTGAATGCGTTTAACTTTCATTTGATTCAATTAACATTGAAGAATACATTTCAGTTTCATTTAACTTAAACAACTTTGTTTGAATGTGTTTGACTTTCATTTGACTCAAATAGCTTTATTTTATTGCGTTTGACTTTCATTTGATACAATTAGCTTTGTAGAACGTATTTAAATTTCATTTGATTCAAATAGCTTTGTTTGAATGTGTTTGACTTTCATTTGATTCAATTAGCTTTGTAGAATGTATTTGACTTTCATTTGCTCAAATAACTTTGTTTGACTGTGTTTGACTTTCATTTGTTTTAATTTTCTTTGTAGAATGTATTTGACTTTCATTTTCTTCAAATAGCTTTGTTTGAATGTGTTTGACTTTCATTTGGTTCAATTAGCTTTGTAGAATGTATTTGACATTCATTTAATTTAAATAGATTTGTTTGAATGTGTTTGACTTTCATTTGATTCAATTAGCTTTGTAGAATGTATTTTAATTTTATTTGATTTAATTAGCTTTGTTTGAATTTATTTGACTCTCATTTGATTCAAATAGCTTTGTAGAATGTATTTGACTTTCATTTGATTCTATCAGCTTTGTAGAATGTCTTTGACTTTCAATTGATTCAAATAGCTTTGTTTGAATGTGTTTAATTTTCAATTGATTCAATTAGCTTTGTAGAATGTATTTGACTGTCATTTGATTCAAATAGCTTTGTTTGAATGTGTTTGAATTTCATTTAATTCAATTTGCTTTGTAGAATGCATTTCACTTTCATTTGATTTATATAGTTTTGTTTGAATGTGTTTGACTTTCATTTAAATTAAAAAGCTTTTTTTGAATGTGTTTGACTTTCATTTGATTTAAAAGGCTTTGTTTGAATGTGTTTGACTTTCATTTGATTCAATTAGCTTTGTAGAATGTATTTTATTTTTATTTGATTTAATTAGCTTTGTTTGAATTTATTTGACTCTCATTTGATTCAAATAGCTTTGTTTGAATGTGTTTGACTTTCATTTGATTCAATTAGCTTTGTAGAATGTATTTGACTTTCATTTGATTTTAATAGCTTTATTTGAATGTGTTTTACTTTCATTTGATTCAATTAGCTTTGTAGAATGTATTTGACTTTCATTTGATTCGAAATCTTTGTTTGAATGTGTTTGACTTTCATTTGATTCAATTAGCTTTGTTTGAATGTGTTTGACTTTAATTTAATTCAATTAGCTTTGTAGAATGTATTAGACTTTTATTTGATTTAATTAGCTTTGTTTGAATGTATTTGACTCTCATTTGATTCAAGTAGCTTTGTTTGAATGTGTTTGACTTTCATTTTATTCAAATAGCTTTGTTTGAATGTGTTTGACTTTCATTTGATTCAATTAGCTTTGTAGAATGTATTTGACTTTCATTTGATTCAATTAGCTTTGTTTGAATGTGTTTGACTTTCATTTGATTCAATTAGCTTTGTTGAATGTATTTGACTTTCATTTGATTCAATTAGCTTTGTTTGAATGTGTTTGACTTTCATTTGATTCAATTAGCTTTGTAGAATGTATTTGACTCTCATTTGATTCAAATAGCTTTGTTTGAATGTGTTTGACATTCATTTTATTCAAATAGCTTTGTTTGAATGTGTTTGACTTTCATTTGATTCAATTAGCTTTGTAAAATGTATTTGACTTTCATTTGATTCAATTAGCTTTGTTTGAATGTGTTTGACTTTCATTTGATTCAATTAGCTTTGTTGAGTATTTGACTTTCATTTGATTCAATTAGCTTTGTAGAATGTATTGGACTTTCATTTGATTTAAATAGCTTTATTTGAATGTGTTAGACTTTCATTTGATTCTATTAGCTTTGTACAATAAATTTGACTTTCATTTGATTCGAAATATTTTTTTGAATGTGTTTGACTTTCATTTGATTCAATTAGCTTTGTTTGAATGTGTTTGACTTTAATTTAATTCAATTAGTTTTGTAGAATGTATTAGACTTTTATTTGATTTAATTAGCTTTGTTTGAATGTATTTGACTCTCATTTGATTCAAATAGCTTTTTTGAATGTGTTTGACTTTCATTTTATTCAAATAGCTTTGTTTGAATGTGTTTGACTTTCATTTCATTCAATTAGCTTTGTTGAATGTATTTGACTTTCATTTGATTCAATTAGCTTTGTTTGAATGTGTTTGACTTTCATTTGATTCAATTAGCTTTGTAGAATGTATTTGACTTTCATTTGATTCAATTATCTTTGTAGAATGTATTTGACTTTTATTTGATTTAATTAGCTTTGTTTGAATGTATTTGACTCTCATTTGATTCAAATAGCTTTGTTTGAATGTGTTTCACTTTAATTTAATTCAATTAGCTTTGTAGAATGTATTTGACTTTTATTTGATTTAATTAGCTTTGTTTGAATGTATTTGACTCTCATTTGATTCAAATAGCTTTGTTTGAATGTGCTTGACTTTCATTTGATTCAATTAGCTTTGTTTGAATGTGTTTGACTTTCATTTCATTCAATTAGCTTTGTTGAATGTATTTGACTTTCATTTGATTCAATTAGCTTTGTATGAATGTGTTTGACTTTCATTTAATTCAATTAGCTTTGTAGAATGTATTTGACTTTCATTTGATTTAATTAGGTTTGTAGAATGTATTTGACTTTTATTTGATTTAATTAGCTTTGTTTGAATGTATTTGACTCTCATTTGATTCAAATAGCTTTGTTTGAATGTGTTTCACTTTTATTTGATTCAATTAGCTTTGTAGAACGTATTTGACTTTCATTTGATTCAAATAGCTTTGTTTGAATGTGTTTGACTTTCATTTGATTCCATCAGCTTTGTAGAATGTATTTGACTTTCATTTGATTCAATTAGCTTTGTTTGAATGTGTTTGACTTTCATTTGATTCAATTAGCTTTGTAGAATGTATTTGACTTTCATTTGATTCAATTGGCTTTGTTTGAATGTGTTTGACTTTCATTTGATTCAATTAGCTTTGTAGAATGTATTCGACTTTCATTTGATTCAATTAGCTTTGTAGAATGTATTTGACTTTTATGTGATTTAATTAGCTTTGTTTGAATGTATTTGACTCTCATTTGATTCAAAAAGCTTTGTTTGAATGTGTTTGACTTTTATTTGATTCAATTAGCTTTGTAGAATGTATTTAACTCTCATTTGATTCAAATAGCTTTGTTTGAATGCGTTTAACTTTCATTTGATTCAATTAACATTGAAGAATACATTTCAGTTTCATTTAACTTAAACAACTTTGTTTGAATGTGTTTGACTTTCATTTGACTCAAATAGCTTTATTTTATTGCGTTTGACTTTCATTTGATACAATTAGCTTTGTAGAACGTATTTAAATTTCATTTGATTCAAATAGCTTTGTTTGAATGTGTTTGACTTTCATTTGATTCCATCAGCTTTGTAGAATGTATTTGACTTTCATTTGATTCAATTAGCTTTGTTTGAATGTGTTTGACTTTCATTTGATTCAATTAGCTTTGTAGAATGTATTTGACTTTCATTTGATTTAAATAGCTTTATTTGAATGTGTTTGACTTTCATTTGATTCAATTAGCTTTGTAGAATGTATTTGACTTTCATTTGATTCAATTAGCTTTTTAGAATGTATTTGACTTTCTTTTGATTCAATTAGCTTTGTTGAATGTATTTGACTTTCATTTGATTCAATTAGCTTTGTTTGAATGTGTTTGACTTTTATTTGATTCAATTAGCTTTGTAGAATGTATTTAACTCTCATTTGATTCAAATAGCTTTGTTTGAATGCGTTTTAACTTTCATTTGATTCAATTAACATTGAAGAATATATTTCAGTTTTATTTAACTTAAACAACTTTGTTTGAATGTGTTTGACTTTCATTTGACTCAAATAGCTTTATTTTATTGCGTTTGACTTTCATTTGATACAATTAGCTTTGTAGAACGTATTTAAATTTCATTTGATTCAAATAGCTTTGTTTGAATGTGTTTGACTTTCATTTGATTCAATTAGCTTTGTTAGAATGTATTTGACTTTCATTTGCTCAAATAACTTTGTTTGACTGTGTTTGACTTTCATTTGTTTTAATTTTCTTTGTAGAATGTATTTGACTTTCATTTTCTTCAAATAGCTTTGTTTGAATGTGTTTGACTTTCATTTGGTTCAATTAGCTTTGTAGAATGTATTTGACATTCATTTAATTTAAATAGATTTGTTTGAATGTGTTTGACTTTCATTTGATTCAATTAGCTTTGTAGAATGTATTTTAATTTTATTTGATTTAATTAGCTTTGTTTGAATTTATTTGACTCTCATTTGATTCAAATAGCTTTGTAGAATGTATTTGACTTTCATTTGATTCTATCAGCTTTGTAGAATGTCTTTGACTTTCAATTGATTCAAATAGCTTTTGTTTGAATGTGTTTTAATTTTCAATTGATGCAATTAGCTTTGTAGAATGTATTTGACTGTCATTTGATTCAAATAGCTTTGTTTGAATGTGTTTGAATTTCATTTAATTCAATTTGCTTTGTAGAATGCATTTCACTTTCATTTGATTTATATAGTTTTGTTTGAATGTGTTTGACTTTCATTTAAATTAAAAAGCTTTTTTTGAATGTGTTTGACTTTCATTTGATTTAAAGGCTTTGTTTGAATGTGTTTGACTTTCATTTGATTCAATTAGCTTTGTAGAATGTATTTTATTTTTATTTGATTTAATTAGCTTTGTTTGAATTTATTTGACTCTCATTTGATTCAAATAGCTTTGTTTGAATGTGTTTGACTTTCATTTGATTCAATTAGCTTTGTTAGAATGTATTTGACTTTCATTTGATTTTAATAGCTTTATTTGAATGTGTTTTACTTTCATTTGATTCAATTAGCTTTGTAGAATGTATTTGACTTTCATTTGATTCGAAATCTTTGTTTGAATGTGTTTGACTTTCATTTGATTCAATTAGCTTTGTTTGAATGTGTTTGACTTTAATTTAATTCAATTAGCTTTGTAGAATGTATTAGACTTTTATTTGATTTAATTAGCTTTGTTTGAATGTATTTGACTCTCATTTGATTCAAAATAGCTTTGTTTGAATGTGTTTGACTTTCATTATTCAAATAGCTTTGTTTGAATGTGTTTGACTTTCATTTGATTCAATTAGCTTTGTAGAATGT
>NW_018742667.1:0-21774 GCF_001683475.1 Chenopodium quinoa
TGTTTGACTTTCATTTGGATCAATTAGCTTTGAAGAATGCATTTGACTTTCATTTGATTCAAAAAGCTTTGTTTGAATGTGTTTGACTTTAATTCTATTCATATAGCTTTGAAGAATGATTTTGACTTTCATTTATTCATTAAGCTTTGTTTTGAATGTGTTTGACTTTCATTCGATTCAATTAGCTTTTTAAGAATGCATTTGACTTTCATTTGATTCAAAAAGGTTTGTTTGAATGTGTTTGACTTTCATTTGATTCAATTAGCTTTGAAGAATGCATTTGAATTTCATTTTATTCAAAAAGCTTTGTATGAATGCGTTTGACTTTCATTAGTTTCAATTAGCTTTGAAGAATGCAATTGACTTTCATTTGATTCAATTCCTTTGAAGAATGCATTTGACTTTCATTTGATTCAAAAGTTTTGTTTGAATGTGTTTGACTTTTCATTTGGATCAATTAGCTTTGAAGAATGCATTTGACTTTTATTTGATTCAAAAAGCTTTGTTTGAATGTGTTTGACTTTCATTTGTTTCAATTAGCTTTGAAGAATGCATTTGACTTTCATTTGATTAGAAAAGTTTTGTTTGAATGTGATTGACTTTCATTTGATTAAATTAGCTTTGAAGAATGCATTTTACTTTCATTTGACTCAAAAAGCTTTGTTTGAATGTGTTTGATTTTCATTCGATCTAATTAGCTTTTAAGAATGCATTTGACTTTCATTTATTTCAAAAAGGTTTGTTTGAATGTGTTTGACTTTCATTAGTTTCAATTAGCTTTGAAGAATGCATTTGACTTTCATTTGGTTCAAAAAACTTTGTTTGAATGTGTTTGACTTTCATTTTATTCAATTAGCTTTAAAGAATGCATTTTAATTTCATTTGATTCAAAAAGCTTTGTTTGAATGTGTTTGACTTTCATTATATTCAATTAGCTTTGAAGAATGCATTGACTTTCATTTGATTTAAAAAGCTTTGTTTGAATGTGTTTGACTTTCATTTGGATCAATTAGCTTTGAAGAATGCATTGACTTTCATTTGATTCAAAAAGCTTTGTTTGAATGTGTTTGACTTTAATTCTATTCATATAGCTTTGAAGAATGATTTTGACTTTCATTTGATTCATTAAGCTTTGTTTTGAATGTGTTTGAATTTCATTCGATTCAATTAGCTTTTAAGAATGCATTTGACTTTCATTTGATTCAAAAAGGTTTGTTTGAATGTGTTTGACTTTCATTTGATTCAATTAGCTTTGAAGAATGCATTTGAATTTCATTTTATTCAAAAAGCTTTGTATGAATGCGTTTGACTTTCATTAGTTTCAATTAGCTTTGAAGAATGCAATTGACTTTCATTTGATTCAATTACCTTTGAAGAATGCATTTGACTTTCATTTGATTCAAAAAGTTTTGTTTGAATGTGTTTGACTTTCATTTGGATCAATTAGCTTTGAAGAATGCATTTGACTTTCATTTGATTCAAAAAGCTTTGTTTGAATGTGTTTGACTTTCATTTGGATCAATTAGCTTTGAAGAATGCATTTGACTTTTATTTGATTCATTAAGCTTTGTGTGAATGTGTTTGACTTTCATTCGATTTAATTAGCTTTTAAGAATGCATTTGACTTTCATTTGATTCAAGAAGGTTTGTTTGAATGTTTTTGACTTTCATTATTTTCAATTAGCTTTGAAGAATGCATTTGACTTTCATTTGGTTCAAAAAACTTTGTTTGAATTTGTATGACTTTCATTTTATTCAATTAGCTACAAAGAATGCATTTTAATTTCATTTGATTCAAAAAGCTTTGTTTGAATGTGTTTGACTTTCATTATATTCAATTAGCTTTGAATAATGCATTTGACTTTCATTTGATTTAAAAAGCATTGTTTGAATGTATTTGACTTTCATTTGGATCAATTACCTTTGAAGTATGCATTTGACTTTCATTTGATTAAAAAGCTTTGTTTGAATGTGTTTGACTTTCATTTGTTTTAATTAGCTTTGAAGAATGCATTTGACTTTCATTTGATTAGAAAAGTTTTGTTTGAATGTGATTGACTCTCATTTGATTAAATTAGGTTTGAAGAATGCATTTTACTTTCATTTGACTCAAAAAGCTTTGTTTGAATGTGTTTGATTTTCATTCGATCTAATTAGCTTTTAAGAATGCATTTGACTTTCATTTATTTCAAAAAGGTTTGTTTGAATGTGTTTGACTTTCATTTGGATCAATTACCTTTTAAGAATGCATTTGACTTTATTTGATTCAAAAAGCTTTGTTTGAATGTGTTTGACTTTCATTTGTTTCAATTAGCTTTGAAGAATGCATTTGACTTTCATTTGATTTAGAAAAGTTTTGTTTGAATGTGATTGACTTTCATTTGATTAAATTAGCTTCGAAGAATGCATTTTACTTTCATTTGATTCAAAAAGCTTTGTTTGAATGTGTTTGATTTTCATTCGATCTAATTAGCTTTAAGAATGCATTTGACTTTCATTTGATTCAAAAAGCTTTGTTTGAATGTGTTTGACTTTCATTTTCAATTAGCTTTGAAGAATGCATTTGTTTTATTTGATTCAAAGCTTTGACTTTCATTCAATTAGCATTTGACTTTCATTTGATTCTTTGAATGTTTGACTTTCATTATTCAATTAGCTTTGAAGAATGCATTTGACTTTCATTTGTTCAAAAAACTTTGTTTGATTTGTTGACTTTCATTTTATTCAATTAGCTAAGAATGCATTTTAATTTCATTTGATTCAAAAAGCTTTGTTTGAATGTGTTTGACTTTCATTATATTCAATTAGCTTTGAAGAATGCATTGACTTTCATTTGATTTAAAAAGCTTTTGAATGTGTTTGACTTTCATTTGGATCAATTAGCTTTGAAGAATGCATTGACTTTCATTTGATTCAAAAAGCTTTGTTTGAATGTGTTTGACTTTCATTTGTTTCAATTAGCTTTGAAGAATGCATTTGACTTTCATTTGATTAGAAAAGTTTTGTTTGAATGTTGACTTCATTTGATTAAATTAGGTTGAAGAATGCATTTTACTTTCATTTGACAAAAGCTTTGTTTGAATGTGTTTGATTTTCATTTCGATCAATTAGCTTTTAAGAATGCATTTGACTTTCATTTTTCAAAAAGCTTTGTTTGAATGTGTTTGACTTTCATTTGATCAATTTTTTAAGAATGCATTGACTTTCATTTGATTCAAAATGTTTGAATGTGTTTGACTTTAATTCTATTCAATAGCTTTGAAGAATGATTTTGACTTTCATTTGATTCATTAAGCTTTGTTTGAATGTGTTTGACTTTCATTCGATTCAATTAGCTTTAAGAATGCATTTGACTTTCATTTGATTCAAAAAGTTTGTTTGAATGTGTTGACTTTCATTTGATTCAATTAGCTTTGAAGAATGCATTTGAATTTCATTTTATTCAAAAAGCTTTGTATGAATGCGTTTGACTTTCATTAGTTTCAATTAGCTTTGAAGAATGCAATTGACTTTCATTTGATTCAATTACCTTTGAAGAATGCATTTGACTTTCATTTGATTCAAAAAGTTTTGTTTGAATGTGTTTGACTTTCATTTGGATCAATTAGCTTTGAAGAATGCATTTGACTTTCATTTGATTCAAAAAGCTTTGTTTGAATGTGTTTGACTTTCATTTGGATCAATTAGCTTTGAAGAATGCATTTGACTTTCATTTGATTCAAAAAGCTTTGTTTGAATGTTGACTTTCATTTGGATCAATTAGCTTTGAAGAATGCATTTGACTTTTATTTGATTCATTAAGCTTTGTTGAATGTGTTTGACTTTCATTCGATTTAATTAGCTTTTAAGAATGCATTTGACTTTCATTTGATTCAAGAAGGTTTGTTTGAATGTTTTTTGACTTTCATTTGATTCAATTAGCTTTGAAGAATGCATTTGACTTTCATTTGGTTCAAAAAACTTTGTTTGATTTGTACTTTCATTTTATTCAATTAGCTACAAAGAATGCATTTTAATTTCATTTGATTCAAAAAGCTTTGTTTGAATGTGTTTGACTTTCATTTATTCAATTAGCTTTGAATAATGCATTTGACTTTCATTTGATTTAAAAAGCATTGTTTGAATGTATTTTACTTTCATTTGGATCAATTACCTTTGAAGTATGCATTTGACTTTCATTTGATTCAAAAAGCTTTGTTTGAATGTGTTTGACTTTCATTTTTTTTAATTAGCTTTGAAGAATGCATTTGACTTTCATTTGATTAGAAAAGTTTGTTTGAATGTGATTGACTTTCATTTGATTAAATTAGGTTTGAAGAATGCATTTTACTTTCATTTGACTCAAAAAGCTTTGTTTGAATGTGTTTGATTTTCATTCGATCTAATTAGCTTTTAAGAATGCATTTGACTTTCATTTTATTTCAAAATTGAATGTTTTTGACTTTCATTTGATCAATTACCTTTTAAGAATGCATTTGACTTTTATTTGATTCAAAAAGCTTTGTTTGAATGTGTTTGACTTTCATTTGTTTCAATTAGCTTTGAAGAATGCATTTGACTTTCATTTGATTAGAAAAGTTTTGTTTGAATGTGACTTTCATTTGATTAAATTAGCTTGAAGAATGCATTTTACTTTCATTTGACTCAAAAAGCTTTGTTTGAATGTTTGATTTTCATTCGATCTAATTAGCTTTTAAGAATGCATTTGACTTTCATTTGATTCAAAAGGTTTGTTTGAATGTTTTTGACTTCATTATTTTCAATTAGCTTTGAAGAATGCATTTGACTTTCATTTGGTTCAAAAAACTTTGTTTGAATTTTGACTTTCATTTTATTCAATTAGCTACAAAGAATGCATTTTAATTTCATTTGATTCAAAAAGCTTTGTTTGAATGTGTTTGACTTTCATTATATTCAATTAGCTTTGAATAATGCATTTGACTTTCATTTGATTTAAAAAGCATTGTTTGAATGTATTTACTTTCATTTGGATCAATTACCTTTGAAGTATGCATTTGACTTTCATTTGATTCAAAAAGCTTTGTTTGAATGTGTTTGACTTTCATTTTTTTAATTAGCTTTGAAGAATGCATTTGACTTTCATTTAGAAAATTTTGTTTGAATGTGATTGACTCTCATTTGATTAAATTAGGTTTGAAGAATGCATTTACTTTCATTTGACTCAAAAAGCTTTTTTGAATGTGTTTGATTTTCATTCGATCTAATTAGCTTTAAGAATGCATTTGACTTTCATTTATTTCAAAAAGTTTGTTTGAATGTATTTGACTTTCATTTGGATCAATTACCTTTGAAGAATGCATTTGACTTTCATTTGATTCAAAAAGCTTTGTTTGAATGTGTTTGACTTTCATTTGTTTTAATTAGCTTTGAAGAATGCATTTGACTTTCATTTGATTAGAAAAGTTTTGTTTGAATGTGATTGACTTTCATTTGATTAAATTAGCTTTGAAGAATGCATTTTACTTTCATTTGACTCAAAAAGCTTTGTTTGAATGTGTTTGATTTTCATTCGATTAATTAGCTTTTAAGAATGCATTTGACTTTCATTTTATTTCAAAAAGGTTTGTTTGAATGTTTTGACTTTCATTAGTTTCAATTAGCTTTGAAGAATGCATTTGACTTTCATTTGGTTCAAAAAACTTTGTTTGAATGTGTTTGACTTTCATTTATTCAATTAGCTTTTAAAGAATGCATTTTAATTTCATTTGATTCAAAAAGCTTTGTTTGAATGTGTTTGACTTTCATTATATTCAATTAGCTTTGAAGAATGCATTTGACTTTCATTTGATTTAAAAAGCTTTGTTTGAATGTGTTTGACTTTCATTTGGATCAATTAGCTTTGAAGAATGCATTGACTTTCATTTGATTCAAAAAGCTTTGTTTGAATGTGTTTGACTTTCATTTGTTTTAATTAGCTTTGAAGAATGCATTTGACTTTCATTTGATTAGAAAAGTTTTGTTTGAATGTGATTGACTTTCATTTGATTAAATTAGGTTTGAAGAATGCATTTTACTTTCATTTGACTCAAAAAGCTTTGTTTGAATGTGTTTGATTTTCATTCGATCTAATTAGCTTTTAAGAATGCATTTGACTTTCATTTATTTCAAAAAGCTTTGTTTGAATGTGTTTGACTTTCATTTGTTTCAATTAGCTTTGAAGAATGCATTTGACTTTCATTTGATTAGAAAAGTTTTGTTTGAATGTGATTGACTTTCATTTGATTAAATTAGCTTCGAAGAATGCATTTTACTTTCATTTGACTCAAAAAGCTTTGTTTGAATGTGTTTGATTTTCATTCGATCTAATTAGCTTTAAGAATGCATTTGACTTTCATTTATTTCAAAAAGGTTTGTTGAATGTGTTTGACTTTCATTAGTTTCAATTAGCTTTTAAGAATGCATTTGACTTTCATTTGGTTCAAAAAACTTTGTTTGAATGTGTTTGACTTTCATTTTATTCAATTAGCTTTAAAGAATGCATTTTAATTTCATTTGATTCAAAAAGCTTTGTTTGAATGTGTTTGACTTTCATTATATTCAATTAGCTTTGAAGAATGCATTGACTTTCATTTGATTTAAAAAGCTTTGTTTGAATGTGTTTGACTTTCATTTGGATCAATTAGCTTTGAAGAATGCATTGACTTTCATTTGATTCAAAAAGCTTTGTTTGAATGTGTTTGACTTTAATTCTATTCATAGCTTTGAAGAATGATTTTGACTTTCATTTTATTCATTAAGCTTTGTTTTGAATGTGTTTGACTTTCATTCGATTCAATTAGCTTTTAAGAATGCATTTGACTTTCATTTGATTCAAAAAGGTTTGTTTGAATGTGTTTGACTTTCATTTGATTCAATTAGCTTTGAAGAATGCATTTGAATTTCATTTATTCAAAAAGCTTTGTTGAATGCGTTTGACTTTCTTCCTTTTGACTTTCATTTGCTTTGAAGAATGCATTTGACTTTCATTTGATTCAAAAGTTTTGTTTGAATGTGTTTGACTTTCATTTGGATCAATTAGCTTTGAAGAATGCATTTGACTTTCATTTGATTCAAAAAGCTTTGTTTGAATGTGTTTGACTTTCATTTGTTTCAATTAGCTTTGAAGAATGCATTTGACCATTTGATTAGAAAAGTTTTGTTTGAATGTGATTGACTTTCATTTGATTAAATTAGCTTCGAAGAATGCATTTTACTTTCATTTGACTCAAAAAGCTTTGTTTGAATGTGTTTGATTTTCATTCGATCTAATTAGCTTTAAGAATGCATTTGACTTTCATTTATTTCAAAAAGGTTTGTTTGAATGTGTTTGACTTTCATTAGTTTCAATTAGCTTTTGAAGAATGCATTTGACTTTCATTTGGTTCAAAAAACTTTGTTTGAATGTGTTTGACTTTCATTTTATTCAATTAGCTTTAAAGAATGCATTTTAATTTCATTTGATTCAAAAAGCTTGTTTGAATGTGTTTGACTTTCATTATATTCAATTAGCTTTGAAGAATGCATTAGACTTTCATTTGATTTAAAAAGCTTTGTTTGAATGTGTTTGACTTTCATTTGGATCAATTAGCTTTGAAGAATGCATTGACTTTCATTTGATTCAAAAAGCTTTGTTTGAATGTGTTTGACTTTAATTCTATTCATATAGCTTTGAAGAATGAATTTTGACTTTCATTTTATTTCATTAAGCTTTGTTTTGAATGTGTTTGAATTTCATTCGATTCAATTAGCTTTTTTAAGAATGCATTTGACTTTCATTTGATTCAAAAAGTTTTGTTTGAATGTGTTTGACTTTCATTTGATTCAATTTAGCTTTGAAGAATGCATTTTGAATTTCATTTTATTCAAAAAGCTTTGTATGAATGCGTTTGACTTTCATTAGTTTCAATTAGCTTTGAAGAATGCAATTGACTTTCATTTGATTCAATTACCTTTGAAGAATGCATTTGACTTTCATTTGATCAAAAAGTTTTGTTTGAATGTGTTTTGACTTTCATTTGGATCAATTAGCTTTGAAGAATGCATTTGACTTTCATTTGATTCAAAAAGCTTTGTTTGAATGTGTTTGACTTTCATTTGGATCAATTAGCTTTGAAGAATGCATTTGACTTTTATTTGATTCATTAAGCTTTGTGTGAATGTGTTTGACTTTTCATTCGATTTAATTAGCTTTAAGAATGCATTTGACTTTCATTTGATTCAAGAAGGTTTGTTTGAATGTTTTTGACTTTCATTATTTTCAATTAGCTTTGAAGAATGCATTTGACTTTCATTTGGTTCAAAAAACTTTGTTTGTATTTGTATGACTTTCATTTTTATTCAATTAGCTACAAAGAATGCATTTTAATTTCATTTGATTCAAAAAGCTTTGTTTGAATGTGTTTGACTTTCATTATATTCAATTAGCTTTGAATAATGCATTTGACTTTCATTTGATTTAAAAAAGCATTGTTTGAATGTATTTTACTTTCATTTGGATCAATTACCTTTGAAGTATGCATTTGACTTTCATTTGATTAAAAAAGCTTTGTTTGAATGTGTTTGACTTTCATTTGTTTTAAATTAGCTTTGAAGAATGCATTTGACTTTCATTTGATTAGAAAAGTTTTGTTTGAATGTGATTGACTCTCATTTGATTAAATTAGGTTTGAAGAATGCATTTTTACTTTCATTTGACTCAAAAAGCTTTGTTTGAATGTGTTTGATTTTCATTCGATCTAATTAGCTTTTAAGAATGCATTTGACTTTCATTTATTTCAAAAAGGTTTGTTTGAATGTGTTTGACTTTCATTTGGATCAATTACCTTTTAAGAATGCATTTGACTTTCATTTGATTCAAAAAGCTTTGTTTGAATGTGTTTGACTTTCATTTGTTTCAATTAGCTTTGAAGAATGCATTTGACTTTCATTTGATTAGAAAAGTTTTGTTTGAATGTGATTGACTTTCATTTGATTAAATTAGCTTCGAAGAATGCATTTTACTTTCATTTGACTCAAAAAGCTTTGTTTGAATGTGTTTGATTTTCATTCGATCTAATTAGCTTTTAAGAATGCATTTGACTTTCATTTATTTCAAAAAGGTTTGTTTGAATGTGTTTGACTTTCATTAGTTTCAATTAGCTTTGAAGAATGCATTTGACTTTCATTTGGTTCAAAAAACTTTGTTTGAATGTGTTTGACTTTCATTTTATTCAATTAGCTTTAAAGAATGCATTTTAATTTCATTTGATTCAAAAAGCTTTGTTTGAATGTGTTTGACTTTCATTATATTCAATTAGCTTTAAGAATGCATTAGACTTTCATTTGATTTAAAAAGCTTTGTTTGAATGTGTTTGACTTTCATTTGGATCAATTAGCTTTGAAGAATGCATTGACTTTCATTTGATTCAAAAAGCTTTGTTTGAATGTGTTTGACTTTAATTCTATTCATATAGCTTTGAAGAATGATTTTGACTTTCATTTTATTCATTAAGCTTTGTTTTGAATGTGTTTGAATTTCATTCGATTCAATTAGCTTTTAAGAATGCATTTGACTTTCATTTTGATTCAAAAAGGTTTTGTTTGAATGTGTTTGACTTTCATTTGATTCAATTAGCTTTGAAGAATGCATTTGAATTCATTTTATTCAAAAAGCTTTGTATGAATGCGTTTGACTTTCATTAGTTTCAATTAGCTTTGAAGAATGCAATTGACTTTCATTTGATTCAATTACCTTTGAAGAATGCATTTGACTTTCATTTGATTCAAAAAAGTTTTGTTTGAATGTGTTTGACTTTCATTTGGATCAATTAGCTTTGAAGAATGCATTTGACTTTCATTTGATTCAAAAAGCTTTGTTTGAATGTGTTTGACTTTCATTTGGATCAATTAGCTTTGAAGAATGCATTTGACTTTTATTTTGATTCATTAAGCTTTGTGTGAATGTGTTTGACTTTCATTCGATTTAATTAGCTTTTAAGAATGCATTTGACTTTCATTTGATTCAAGAAGGTTTGTTTGAATGTTTTTGACTTTCATTATTTTCAAATTAGCTTTGAAGAATGCATTTGACTTTCATTTTGGTTCAAAAAACTTTGTTTGTATTTGTATGACTTTCATTTTTATTCAATTAGCTACAAAGAATGCATTTAATTTCATTTGATTCAAAAAGCTTTGTTTGAATGTGTTTGACTTTCATTATATTCAATTAGCTTTGAATAATGCATTTGACTTTCATTTGATTTAAAAAGCATTGTTTGAATGTATTTGACTTTCATTTGGATCAATTACCTTTGAAGTATGCATTTGACTTTCATTTGATTAAAAAGCTTTGTTTGAATGTGTTTGACTTTCATTTGTTTTAATTAGCTTTGAAGAATGCATTTGACTTTCATTTGATTAGAAAAGTTTTGTTTGAATGTGATTGACTCTCATTTGATTAAATTAGGTTTGAAGAATGCATTTTACTTTCATTTGACTCAAAAAGCTTTGTTTGAATGTGTTTGATTTTCATTCGATCTAGCTTTTAAGAATGCATTTGACTTTCATTTATTTCAAAAAGGTTGTTTGAATGTGTTTGACTTTCATTTGGATCAATTCTTTTAAGAATGCATTTGACTTTTCATTTGATTCAAAAAGCTTGTTTGAATGTGTTTGACTTTCATTTGTTTCAATTAGCTTTGAAGAATGCATTTGACTTTCATTTGATTAGAAAAGTTTTGTTTGAATGTGATTGACTTTCATTTGATTAAATTAGCTTGAAGAATGCATTTTACTTTCATTTGACTCAAAAAGCTTTGTTTGAATGTGTTTGATTTTCATTGATCTAATTAGCTTTTAAGAATGCATTTGACTTTCATTTGATTCAAAAAGCTTTGTTTGAATGTTTGACTTTCTCAATTAGCTTTGAAGAATGCATTTGACTTTTATTTGATTCATTAAGCTTTGTTGAATGTGTTTGACTTTCATTCGATTAATTAGCTTTAAGAATGCATTTGACTTTCATTTGATTCAAAAGGTTTGTTTGAATGTTTTGACTTTCATTATTTTCAATTAGCTTTGAAGAATGCATTTGACTTTCATTTGGTTCAAAAACTTTGTATGACTTTCATTTTATTCAATTAGAAGAATGCATTTTAATTTCATTTGATTCAAAAAGCTTTGTTTGAATGTGTTTGACTTTCATTATATTCAATTAGCTTTGAATAATGCATTTGACTTTCATTTGATTTAAAAAGCATTGTTTGAATGACTTTCATTTGGATCAATTACCTTTGAAGTATGCATTTGACTTTCATTTGATTCAAAAAGCTTTGTTTGAATGTGTTTGACTTTCATTTGTTTTAATTAGCTTTGAAGAATGCATTTGACTTTCATTTGATTAGAAAAGTTTTGTTTGAATGTGATTGACTTCTTTGAAGAATGCATTTTACTTTCATTTGACTCAAAAAGCTTTGTTTGAATGTGTTTGATTTTCATTCGATCTAATTAGCTTTTAAGAATGCATTTGACTTTCATTTATTTCAAAAAGGTTTGTTTGAATGTGTTTGACTTTCATTTTGATCAATTACCTTTTAAGAATGCATTTGATTTCATTTGATTCAAAAAGCTTTGAATGTGTTTGACTTTCATTTTGTTTCAATTAGCTTTGAAGAATGCATTTGACTTTCATTTGATTAGAAAAGTTTGTTTGAATGTGATTGACTTTCATTTGATTAAATTAGCTTTGAAGAATGCATTTTACTTTCATTTGACTCAAAAAGCTTTGTTTGAATGTGTTTGATTTTCATTCGATCTAATTAGCTTTTAAGAATGCATTTGACTTTCATTTATTTCAAAAAGGTTTGTTTGAATGTGTTTGACTTTCATTAGTTTCAATTAGCTTTGAAGAATGCATTTGACTTTCATTTGGTTCAAAAAACTTTGTTGAATGTGTTTGACTTTCATTTTATTCAATTAGCTTTAAAGAATGCATTTTAATTTCATTTGATTCAAAAAGCTTTGTTTGAATGTGTTTGACTTTCATTATATTCAATTAGCTTTGAAGAATGCATTGACTTTCATTTGATTTAAAAAGCTTTGTTTGAATGTGTTTGACTTTCATTTGGATCAATTAGCTTTGAAGAATGCATTTGACTTTCATTTGATTCAAAAAGCTTTGTTTGAATGTGTTTGACTTTAATTCTAATATAGCTTTGAAGAATGATTTGACTTTCATTTGATTCATTAAGCTTTGTTTTGAATGTGTTTGACTTTCATTCGATTCAATTAGCTTTTAAGAATGCATTTGACTTTCATTTGATTCAAAAAGTTTGTTTGAATGTGTTTGACTTTCATTTGATTCAATTAGCTTTGAAGAATGCATTTGAATTTCATTTTATTCAAAAAGCTTTGTATGAATGCGTTTGACTTTCATTAGTTTCAATTAGCTTTGAAGAATGCAATTGACTTTCATTTGATTCAATTACCTTTGAAGAATGCATTTGACTTTCATTTGATTCAAAAAGTTTTGTTTGAATGTGTTTGACTTTCATTTGGATCAATTAGCTTTGAAGAATGCATTTGACTTTCATTTGATTCAAAAAGCTTTGTTTGAATGTGTTTGACTTTCATTTGATCAATTAGCTTTGAAGAATGCATTTGACTTTTTTTGATTCATTAATGAATGTGTTTGACTTTCATTCAATTAGCTTTTAAGAATGCATTTGACTTTCATTTGATTAGTTTGTTTGAATGTTTTTGTTTCAATTAGCTTTGAAGAATGCATTTGACTTTCATTTTGTTCAAAAAACTTTGTTTGAATTGTTTGACTTTCATTTTATTCAATTAGCTTAAAGAATGCATTTTAATTTCATTTGATTCAAAAAGCTTTGTTTGAATGTGTTTGACTTTCATTATATTCAATTAGCTTTGAATAATGCATTTGACTTTCATTTGATTTAAAAAGCTTTGTTTGAATGTATTTGACTTTCATTTGGATCAATTATTTGAAGAATGCATTTGACTTTCATTTGATTCAAAAAGCTTTGTTTGAATGTGTTTGACTTTCATTTGTTTCAATTAGCTTTGAAGAATGCATTTGACTTTCATTTGATTAGAAAAGTTTTGTTTGAATGTGATTGACTCTCATTTGATTAAATTAGGTTTGAAGAATGCATTTTACTTTCATTTGACTCAAAAAGCTTTGTTTGAATGTGTTTGATTTTCATTCGATCTAATTAGCTTTTAAGAATGCATTTGACTTTCATTTATTTCAAAAAGGTTTGTTTGAATGTGTTTGACTTTCATTTGGTCAATTACCTTTTTAAGAATGCATTTGACTTTCATTTGATTCAAAAAGCTTTGTTTGAATGTGTTTGACTTTCATTTGTTTCAATTAGCTTTGAAGAATGCATTTGACTTTCATTTGATTAGAAAAGTTTTTTTGAATGTGATTGACTTTCATTTGATTAAATTAGCTTCGAAGAATGCATTTTACTTTCATTTGACTCAAAAAGCTTTGTTTGAATGTGTTTGATTTTCATTCGATCTAATTAGCTTTTAAGAATGCATTTGACTTTCATTTATTTCAAAAAGGTTTGTTTGAATGTGTTTGACTTTCATTAGTTTCAATTAGCTTTGAAGAATGCATTTGACTTTCATTTGGTTCAAAAAACTTTGTTTGAATGTGTTTGACTTTCATTTTATTCAATTAGCTTTAAAGAATGCATTTTAATTTCATTTGATTCAAAAAGCTTTGTTTGAATGTGTTTGACTTTCATTATATTCAATTAGCTTTGAAGAATGCATTAGACTTTCATTTGATTAAAAAGCTTTGTTTGAATGTGTTTGACTTTCATTTGGATCAATTAGCTTTGAAGAATGCATTGACTTTCATTTGATTCAAAAAGCTTTGTTTGAATGTGTTTGACTTTAATTCTATTCATATAGCTTTGAAGAATGATTTTGACTTTCATTTGATTCATTAAGCTTTGTTTTGAATGTGTTTGACTTTCATTCGATTCAATTAGCTTTTAAGAATGCATTTGACTTTCATTTGATTCAAAAAGGTTTGTTTGAATGTGTTTGACTTTCATTTGATTCAATTAGCTTTGAAGAATGCATTTGAATTTCATTTTATTCAAAAAGCTTTGTATGAATGCGTTTGACTTTCATTAGTTTCAATTAGCTTTGAAGAATGCAATTGACTTTCATTTGATTCAAACCTTTGAAGAATGCATTTGACTTTCATTTGATTCAAAAAGTTTTGTTTGAATGTGTTTGACTTTCATTTGGATCAATTAGCTTTGAAGAATGCATTTGACTTTCATTTGATTCAAAAAGCTTTGTTTGAATTTGACTTTCATTTGATCAATTATTTGAAGAATGCATTTGACTTTTATTTGATTCATTAAGCTTTGTGTGAATGTGTTTGACTTTCATTCGATTTAATTAGCTTTTAAGAATGCATTTGACTTTCATTTGATTCAAGAAGGTTTGTTTGAATGTTTTTGACTTTCATTATTTTCAATTAGCTTTGAAGAATGCATTTGACTTTCATTTGGTTCAAAAAACTTTGTTTGAATTTGTATGACTTTCATTTTATTCAATTAGCTACAAAGAATGCATTTTAATTTCATTTGATTCAAAAAGCTTTGTTTGAATGTGTTTGACTTTCTTCAATTAGCTTTGAATAATGCATTTGATTTCATTTGATTTAAAAAGCATTGTTTGAATGTTTTGACTTTCATTTGGTATGCATTTGACTTTCATTTGATTCAAAAAGCTTTGTTTGAATGTGTTTGACTTTCAATTTGAAGAATTTGACTTTCATTTGATTAAAAAGTTTGTTTGAATGTGATTGACTTTCATTTGATTAAATTAGGTTTGAAGAATGCATTTTACTTTCATTTGACTCAAAAAGCTTTGTTTGAATGTGTTTGATTTTCATTCGATCAATTAGCTTTTAAGAATGCATTTGACTTTCATTTATTTCTTTGTTTGAATGTGTTTGACTTTCATTTGGATCAATTACCTTTTAAGAATGCATTTGACTTTCATTTGATTCAAAAAGCTTTGTTTGAATGTGTTTGACTTTCATTTGTTTCAATTAGCTTTGAAGAATGCATTTGACTTTCATTTGATTAGAAAAGTTTTGTTTGAATGTGATTGACTTTCATTTGATTAAATTAGCTTCGAAGAATGCATTTTACTTTCATTTGACTCAAAAAGCTTTGTTTGAATGTGTTTGATTTTCATTCGATCTAATTAGCTTTTAAGAATGCATTTGACTTTCATTTATTTCAAAAAGGTTTGTTTGAATGTGTTTGACTTTCATTAGTTTCAATTAGCTTTGAAGAATGCATTTGACTTTCATTTGGTTCAAAAAACTTTGTTTGAATGTGTTTGACTTTCATTTTATTCAATTAGCTTTAAAGAATGCATTTTAATTTCATTTGATTCAAAAAGCTTTGTTTGAATGTGTTTGACTTTCATTATTCAATTAGCTTTGAAGAATGCATTGACTTTCATTTGATTTAAAAAGCTTTGTTTGAATGTGTTTGACTTTCATTTGGATCAATTAGTTTGAAGAATGCATTGACTTTCATTTGATTCAAAAAGCTTTGTTTGAATGTGTTTGACTTTAATTCTATTCATATAGCTTTGAAGAATGATTTTGACTTTCATTTGATTCATTAAGCTTTGTTTTGAATGTGTTTGACTTTCATTCGATTCAATTAGCTTTTAAGAATGCATTTGACTTTCATTTGATTCAAAAAGGTTTGTTTGAATGTGTTTGACTTTCATTTGATTCAATTAGCTTTGAAGAATGCATTTGAATTTCATTTTATTCAAAAAATGAATTTGACTTTCATTAGTTTCAATTAGCTTTGAAGAATGCAATTGACTTTCATTTGATTCAATTACCTTTGAAGAATGCATTTGACTTTCATTTGATTCAAAAAGTTTTGTTTGAATTTGACTTTCATTTGATCAATTAGCTTTGAAGAATGCATTTGACTTTCATTTATTCAAAAAGTTTGTTTGAATGTGTTTGACTTTCATTTGGATCAATTACTTTTAAGAATGCATTTGACTTTTATTTGATTCAAAAAGCTTTGTTTGAATGTGTTTGACTTTCATTTGTTTCAATTAGCTTTGAAGAATGCATTTGACTTTCATGTTTGACTTTCATTTGATTAAATTAGCTTTGAAGAATGCATTTTACTTTCATTTGAAAAAGCTTTGTTTGAATGTGTTTGATTTCATTCGATTAATTAGCTTTTAAGAATGCATTTGACTTTCATTTATTTCAAAAGGTTTTTGAATGTGTTTGACTTTCATTATTCAATTAGCTTTGAAGAATGCATTTGACTTTCATTTGGTTCAAAAAAACTTTGTTTGAATGTGTTTGACTTTCATTTTTATTCAATTAGCTTTAAAGAATGCATTTTAATTTCATTTGATTCAAAAAGCTTTGTTTGAATGTGTTTGACTTTCATTATATTCAATTAGCTTTGAAGAATGCATTGACTTTCATTTGAAAAAGCTTTGTTTGAATGTTTTGACTTTCATTTGGATCAATTAGCTTTGAAGAATGCATTGACTTTCATTTGATTCAAAAAGCTTTGTTTGAATGTGTTTGACTTTCATTTGGATCAATTAGCTTTGAAGAATGCATTTGACTTTTTTTGATTCATTAAGCTTTGTGTGAATGTGTTTGACTTTCATTCGATTTAATTAGCTTTTAAGAATGCATTTGACTTTCATTTGATTCAAAAGGTTTGTTTGAATGTTTTTGACTTTCATTATTTTCAATTAGCTTTGAAGAATGCATTTGACTTTCATTTGGTTCAAAAAACTTTGTTTGAATTTGTTGACTTTCATTTTATTCAATTAGCTACAAAGAATGCATTTTAATTTCATTTGATTCAAAAAGCTTTGTTTGAATGTGTTTGACTTTCATTATATTCAATTAGCTTTGAATAATGCATTTGACTTTCATTTGATTTAAAAAGCATTGTTTGAATGTATTTGACTTTCATTTGGATCAATTACCTTTGAAGTATGCATTTGACTTTCATTTGATTTAAAAAGCTTTGTTTGAATGTGTTTGACTTTCATTTGTTTAATTAGCTTTGAAGAATGCATTTGACTTTCATTTGATTAGAAAAGTTTTGTTTGAATGTGATTGACTCTCATTTGATTAAATTAGGTTTGAAGAATGCATTTTACTTTCATTTGACTCAAAAAGCTTTGTTTGAATGTGTTTGATTTTCATTCGATCTAATTAGCTTTTAAGAATGCATTTGACTTTCATTTGATTAAAAAGTTGTTTGAATGTATTTGACTTTCATTTGGATCAATTACCTTTGAAATGCATTTGACTTTCATTTGATTCAAAAAGCTTTGTTTGAATGTGTTTGACTTTCATTTGTTTTAATTAGCTTTGAAGAATGCATTTGACTTTCATTTGATTAGAAAAGTTTTGTTTGAATGTGATTGACTTCATTTGATTAAATTAGTTTGAAGAATGCATTTTACTTTCATTTGACTCAAAAAGCTTTGTTTGAATGTGTTTGATTTTCATCAATTAGCTTTTAAGAATGCATTTGACTTTCATTTATTTCAAAAAGGTTTGTTTGAATGTGTTTGACTTTCATTAGTTTCAATTAGCTTTGAAGAATGCATTTGACTTTCATTTGGTTCAAAAAACTTTGTTTGAATGTGTTTGACTTTCATTTTATTCAATTAGCTTTTAATGCATTTTAATTTCATTTGATTCAAAAAGCTTTGTTTGAATGTGTTTGACTTTCATTATTTCAATTAGCTTTGAAGAATGCATTTGACTTTCATTTGATTTAAAAAGCTTTGTTTGAATGTGTTTGACTTTCATTTGGATCAATTAGCTTTGAAGAATGCATTGACTTTCATTTGATTCAAAAAGCTTTGTTTGAATGTGTTTGACTTTAATTCTATTCATATAGCTTTGAAGAAATTTTGACTTTCATTTGATTCATTAAGCTTTGTTTTGAATGTGTTTGACTTTTCATTCGATTCAATTAGCTTTTAAGAATGCATTTGACTTTCATTTGATTCAAAAAGGTTTGTTTGAATGTGTTTGACTTTCATTTGATTCAATTAGCTTTGAATGCATTTGAATTTCATTTTATTCAAAAAAGCTTTGTATGAATTGTTTGACTTTCATTAGTTTCAATTAGCTTTGAAGAATGCAATTGACTTTCATTTGCTTTGAAGAATGCATTTGACTTTCATTTGATTCAAAATTTGTTTGAATGTGTTTGACTTTCATTTGGATCAATTAGCTTTGAAGAATGCATTTGACTTTCATTTGATTCAAAAAGCTTTGTTTGAATGTGTTTGACTTTCATTTGGATCAATTAGCTTTGAAGAATGCATTTGACTTTTCATTTGATTCAAAGCTTTGTTGAATGTTTGACTTTCATTCGATTTAATTAGCTTTTAAGAATGCATTTGACTTTCATTTGATTCAAGAAGGTTTGTTTGAATGTTTTTGACTTTCATTATTTTCAATTAGCTTTGAAGAATGCATTTGACTTTCATTTGGTTCAAAAAACTTTGTTTGAATTGTATGACTTTCATTTTATTCAATTAGCTAAAGAATGCATTTTAATTTCATTTGATTCAAAAAGCTTTGTTTGAATGTTTTGACTTTCATTTTATTCAATTAGCTTTGAATAATGCATTTGACTTTCATTTGATTTAAAAAGCATTGTTTGAATGTATTTGACTTTCATTTATCAATTACCTTTGAAGTATGCATTTGACTTTCATTTGATTCAAAAGCTTTGTTTGAATGTGTTTGACTTTCATTTGTTTTAATTAGCTTTGAAGAATGCATTTGACTTTCATTTGATTAGAAAATTTTGTTTGAATGTGATTGACTTCATTTGATTAAATTAGGTTTGAAGAATGCATTTTACTTTCATTTGACTCAAAAAGCTTTGTTTGAATGTGTTTGATTTTCATTCGATCTAATTAGCTTTTAAGAATGCATTTGACTTTCATTTATTTCAAAAAGGTTTGTTTGAATGTGTTTGACTTTCATTTGGATCAATTACCTTTTAAGAATGCATTTGACTTTCATTTGATTCAAAAAGCTTTGTTTGAATGTGTTTGACTTTCATTTGTTTCAATTAGCTTTGAAGAATGCATTTGACTTTCATTTGATTAGAAAAGTTTTGTTTGAATGTGATTGACTTTCATTTGATTAAATTAGCTTCGAAGAATGCATTTTACTTTCATTTGACTCAAAAAGCTTTGTTTGAATGTGTTTGATTTTCATTCGATCTAATTAGCTTTTAAGAATGCATTTGACTTTCATTTATTCAAAAAGGTTTGTTTGAATGTGTTTGACTTTCATTAGTTTCAATTAGCTTTGAAGAATGCATTTGACTTTCATTTGGTTCAAAAAACTTTGTTTGAATGTGTTTGACTTTCATTTTATTCAATTAGCTTTAAAGAATGCATTTTAATTTCATTTGATTCAAAAAGCTTTGTTTGAATGTGTTTGACTTTCATTATATTCAATTAGCTTTGAAGAATGCATTGACTTTCATTTGATTTAAAAAGCTTTGTTTGAATGTGTTTGACTTTCATTTGGATCAATTAGCTTTGAAGAATGCATTGACTTTCATTTGATTCAAAAAGCTTTGTTTGAATGTGTTTGACTTTAATTTCTATTCATATAGCTTTTAAGAATGATTTTGACTTTCATTTGATTCATTAAGCTTTGTTTTGAATGTTTGACTTTCATTCGATTCAATTAGCTTTTAAGAATGCATTTGACTTTCATTTGATTCAAAAAGGTTTGTTTGAATGTGTTTGACTTTCATTTGATTCAATTAGCTTTGAAGAATGCATTGAATTTCATTTATTCAAAAAGCTTTGTATGAATGCGTTTGACTTTCATTAGTTTCAATTAGCTTTGAAGAATGCAATTGACTTTCATTTGATTCAATTACTTTGAAGAATGCATTTGACTTTCATTTGATTCAAAAATTTGTTTGAATGTGTTTGACTTTCATTTGGATCAATTAGCTTTGAAGAATGCATTTGACTTTCATTTGATTCAAAAAGCTTTGTTTGAATGTGTTTGACTTTCATTTGGATCAATTAGCTTTGAAGAATGCATTTGACTTTTATTTGATTCATTAAGCTTTGTTGAATGTGTTTGACTTTCATTCGATTAATTAGCTTTTAAGAATGCATTTGACTTTCATTTGATTCAAGAAGGTTTGTTTGAATGTTTTTGACTTTCATTATTTTCAATTAGCTTTGAAGAATGCATTTGACTTTCATTTGGTTCAAAAAACTTTGTTTGAATTTGTATGACTTTCATTTTATTCAATTAGCTAAAGAATGCATTTTAATTTCATTTGATTCAAAAAGCTTTGTTTGAATGTGTTTGACTTTCATTATATTCAATTAGCTTTGAATAATGCATTTGACTTTCATTTGATTTAAAAAGCATTGTTTGAATGTATTTGACTTTCATTTGATCAATTACCTTTGAAGTATGCATTTGACTTTCATTTGATTCAAAAAGCTTTGTTTGAATGTGTTTGACTTTCATTTGTTTAATTAGCTTTGAAGAATGCATTTGACTTTCATTTGATTAGAAAAGTTTGTTTGAATGTGATTGACTCTCATTTGATTAAATTATTTGAAGAATGCATTTTACTTTCATTTGACTCAAAAAGCTTTGTTTGAATGTGTTTGATTTTCATTCGATCTAATTAGCTTTTAAGAATGCATTTGACTTTCATTTATTTCAAAAAGGTTTGTTTGAATGTGTTTGACTTTCATTTTCAATTACCTTTAAGAATGCATTTGACTTTCATTTGATTCAAAAAGCTTTGTTTGAATGTGTTTGACTTTCATTTGTTTCAATTAGCTTTGAAGAATGCATTTGACTTTCATTTGATTAGAAAAGTTTTGTTTGAATGTGATTGACTTTCATTTGATTAAATTAGCTTCGAAGAATGCATTTTACTTTCATTTGACTCAAAAAGCTTTGTTTGAATGTGTTTGATTTTCATTCGATCTAATTAGCTTTTAAGAATGCATTTGACTTTCATTTATTTCAAAAAGGTTTGTTTGAATGTGTTTGACTTTCATTAGTTTCAATTAGCTTTGAAGAATGCATTTGACTTTCATTTGGTTCAAAAAACTTTGTTTGAATGTGTTTGACTTTCATTTTATTCAATTAGCTTTAAAGAATGCATTTTAATTTCATTTGATTCAAAAGCTTTGTTTGAATGTGTTTGACTTTCATTATATTCAATTAGCTTTGAAGAATGCATTGACTTTCATTTGATTTAAAAAGCTTTGTTTGAATGTGTTTGACTTTCATTTGGATCAATTAGCTTTGAAGAATGCATTGACTTTCATTTGATTCAAAAAGCTTTGTTTGAATGTGTTTTGTAGCTTTTTGATTTCATTTGATTCATTAAGCTTTGTTTGAATGTGTTTGACTTTCATTCGATTCAATTAGCTTTTAAGAATGCATTTGACTTTCATTTGATTCAAAAGTTTGTTTGAATGTTTTGACTTTCATTTTGATTCAATTAGCTTTGAAGAATGCATTTGAATTTCATTTTATTCAAAAAAGCTTTTTGAATGCGTTTTGACTTTCATTAGTTTCAATTAGCTTTTATTGCTTTGATTTTGCATTTGACTTTCAAAAAGTTTGTTTGAATGTGTTTTGACTTTCATTTTCAATTTTTGAAGAATGCATTTGACTTTCATTTGATT
>NW_018742668.1:0-78066 GCF_001683475.1 Chenopodium quinoa
TTTGAATGTGTTTGACTTTCATTTGATTCAATTAGCTTTGTTGAATGCATTAGACTTTAATTTGATTTAAAAAGCTTTATTTGAATGTGTTTGATTTTCATTGGATTCAATTAGCTTTGTTTGAATGTGTTTCAGTTTTAATTGATCAATTAGCTTTATAGAATGCATTTGACATTCATTTTATTCAAAAGTTTTGTTTGAATGTGTTTCACTTTCCTTTGATTTAATTAGCTTTGTTTGAATGTGTTTGGCTTAATTTGATTCAAAAGCTTTGTTTGAATGTGTTTGGCTTAAATTTGATTCATAAAGCTTGTTTGAATGTGTTTGGCTTTCAATTGATTCAATTAGCTTTGTAGAATTCATTTGACATTCATTTTATTCAAAAGCTTTGTTTGAATGTGTAGACTTTCATTTGATTTAATTAGCTTTGTTTCAATGTGTTTGGCTTAAATTTGATTCAAAAACCTTTGTTTGAATGTGTTTGACTTTCATTTGATTCAATTAGCTTCGTTTGAATGTGTTTGACTTTCAATTGATTCAATTAGCTTTGTTTGAATGTGTTTGGCTTAAATTTGATTCATAAAGCTTGTTTGAATGTGTTTGACTTTCATTTGATTCAATTAGCTTTGTTTGAATGTATTTGAGTTTCATTTGATTTAATTAGCTTTGTTGAATGCATTTGACGTTAATTTGATTCACAAAGCTTTGTTTGAATGTGTTTGACTTTCATTGGATTCAATTAGCTTTGTTTGAATGTGTTTGACTTTCAATTGATTCAATTAGCTTTGTAGAATGCATTTGACATTTATTTTATTCAAAAAGCTTTGTTTGAATGTGTTTGACTTTCATTTGATTTAATTAGCTTTGTTTCAATGTGTTTGGCTTAAATTTGATTCAAAAACCTTTGTTTGAATGTGTTTGACTTTCATTTGATTCAATTAGCTTCGTTTGAATGTGTTTGACTTTCAATTGATTCAATTAGCTTTGTTTGAATGTGTTTGGCTTAAATTTGATTCATAAAGCTTGTTTGAATGCATTTGACTTTCATTTGATTCAATTTGCTTTGTTGAATGCATTTGACATTAATTTGATTCACAAAGCTTTATTTGAATGTGTTTGACTTTCATTGGATTCAATTAGGTTTGTTTGAATGTCTTTGACTTTCATTCGATTCAATTAGCTTTAATGAATGCATTTGACATTCATTTGATTCAAAAAGCTATAGTTGAATGTGTTTGACTTTCATTTGATTCAATTAGGTTTGTTTAAATGTGCTTGACTTTTATTTGATTCAATTAGCTTTATTTGAATGTGTTTGAAATTCATTTGATTCAATTAGCTTTGTTTGAATGTGTTTGACTTTCATTGGATTCAATTAGCTTTGTTTGAATTGTTTCACTTTTAATTGATTCAATTAGCTTTATAGAATGCATTTGACATTCATTTTATTCAAAAATTTTGTTTGAATGTGTTTGACTTTCCTTTGATTTAATTAGCTTTGTTTGAATGTGTTTGGCTTAAATTTGATTCAAAAACCTTTGTTTGAATGTGTTTGGCTTAAATTTGATTCATAAAGCTTGTTGAATGTGTTTGGCTTTCAATTGATTCAATCAGCTTTGTAGAATTCATTTGACATTCATTTTATTCAAAAAGCTTTGTTTAAATGTGTAAGACTTTCATTTGATTTAATTAGCTTTGTTTCAATGTGTTTGGCTTAAATTTGATTCAAAAAACCTTTGTTTGAATGTGTTTGACTAACATTTGATTCAATTAGCTTCGTTTGAATGTGTTTGACTTTCAATTGATTCAATTAGCTTTGTTTGAATGTGTTTGGCTTAAATTTAATTCATAAAGCTTGTTAGAATGTGTTTGACTTTCATTTGATTCAATTAGCTTTGTTTGAATGTATTTGAGTTTCATTTGATTTAATTAGCTTTGTTGAATGCATTTGACGTTAATTTGATTCACAAAGCTTTTGTTTGAATGTGTTTGACTTTCATTGGATTCAATTAGCTTTGTTTGAATGTGTTTGACTTTCAATTGATTCAATTAGCTTTGTAGAATGCATTTGACATTTATTTTATTCAAAAAGCTTTGTTTGAATGTGTTTGACTTTCATTTGATTTAATTAGCTTTGTTTCAATGTGTTTGGCTTAAATTTGATTCAAAAACCTTTGTTTGAATGTGTTTGACTTTCATTTGATTCAATTAGCTTCGTTTGAATGTGTTTGACTTTCAATTGATTCAATTAGCTTTGTTTGAATGTGTTTGGCTTCAATTTGATTCATAAAGCTTGTTTGAATACATTTGACTTTCATTTAATTCAATTTGCTTTGTTGAATGCATTTGACATTAATTTGATTCACAAAGCTTTATTGAATGTGTTTGACTTTCATTGGATTCAATTAGGTTTGTTTGAATGTCTTTGACTTTCATTCGATTCAATTTGGTTTTGATGAATGCATTTGACATTCATTTGATTCAAAAAGCTATAGTTGAATGTGTTTGACTTTCATTTGATTCAATTAGGTTTGTTTGAATGTGCTTGACTTTTATTTGATTCATTTAGCTTTATTTGAATGTGTTTGAAATTAATTTGATTCAATTAGCTTTGTTTGAATGTGTTTGACTTTCATTGGATTCAATTAGCTTTGTTTGAATGTGTTTGACTTTCAATTGATTCAATTAGCTTTGTAGAATGCATTTGACATTTATTTTATTCAAAAAGCTTTGTTTGAATGTGTTTGACTTTCATTTGATTTAATTAGCTTTGTTTTCAATGTGTTTGGCTTAAATTTGATTCAAAAACCTTTGTTTGAATGTGTTTGACTAACATTTGATTCAATTAGCTTCGTTTGAATGTGTTTGACTTTCAATTGATTCAATTAGCTTTGTTTGAATGTGTATGGCTTAAATTTGATTCATAAAGCTTGTTTGAATGCATTTAACTTTCATTTGATTCAATTTGCTTTGTTGAATGCATTTGACATTAATTTGATTCACAAAGCTTTATTTAAATGTGTTTAACTTTCATTGGATTCAATTAGGTTTGTTTGAATGTCTTTGACTTTCATTCGATTCAATTAGCTTTAATGAATGCATTTGACATTCATTTGATTCAAAAAGCTATAGTTGAATGTGTTTGACTTTCATTTGATTCAATTAGGTTTGTTTGAATGTGCTTGACTTTTATTTGATTCAATTAGCTTTATTTGAATGTGTTTTAAATTCGTTTGATTCAATTAGCTTTGTTTGAATGTGTTTGACTTTCATTGGATTCAATTAGCTTTGTTTGAATGTGTTTGACTTTCAATTGATTCAATTAGCTTTGTAGAATGCATTTGACATTTATTTTATTCAAAAAGCTTTGTTTGAATGTGTTTGACTTTCATTTTATTTAATTAGCTTTGTTCCAATGTGTTTGGCTTAAATTTGATTCAAAAACCTTTGTTTGAATGTGTTTGACTAACATTTGATTCAATTAGCTTCGTTTGAATGTGTTTGACTTTCAATTGATTAAATTAGCTTTGTTTGAATGTGTTTGGCTTAAATTTGATTCATAAAGCTTGTTTGAATGCATTTGACTTTCATTTGATTCAATTTGCTTTGTTGAATGCATTTGACATTAAATTGATTCACAAAGCTTTATTTGAATGTGTTTGACTTTGATTAGATTCAATTAGGTTTGTTTGAATGTCTTTGACTTTCATTCGATTCAATTAGCTTTAATGAATGCATTTGACATTCATTTGATTCAAAATGCTATAGTTGAATGTGTTTGACTTTCATTTGATTCAATTAGGTTTGTTTGAATGTGCTTGACTTTTATTTGATTCAATTAGCTTTATTTGAATGTGTTTTGAAATTCATTTGATTCAATTAGCTTTGTTTGAATGTGTTTGACTTTCATTTGATTCAATTAGCTTTGTTGAATGCATTAGACTTTAATTTGATTTAAAAAGCTTTATTTGAATGTGTTTGATTTTCATTGGATTCAATTAGCTTTGTTTGAATGTGTTTCAGTTTTAATTGACTCAATTAGCTTTATAGAATGCATTTGACATTCATTTTATTCAAAAAGTTTTGTTTGAATGTGTTTCACTTTCCTTTGATTTAATTAGCTTTGTTTGAATGTGTTTGGCTTAAATTTGATTCAAAAACCTTTGTTTGAATGTGTTTGGCTTAAATTTGATTCATAAAGCTTGTTTGAATGTGTTTGGCTTTCAATTGATTCAATTAGCTTTGTAGAATTCATTTGACATTCATTTTATTCAAAAAGCTTTGTTTGAATGTGTAAGACTTTCATTTGATTTAATTAGCTTTGTTTCAATGTGTTTGGCTTAAATTTGATTCAAAAACCTTTGTTTGAATGTGTTTGACTTTCATTTGATTCAATTAGCTTCGTTTGAATGTGTTTGACTTTCAATTGATTCAATTAGCTTTGTTTGAATGTGTTTGGCTTAAATTTGATTCATAAAGCTTGTTTGAATGTGTTTGACTTTCATTTGATTCAATTAGCTTTGTTTGAATGTATTTGAGTTTCATTTGATTTAATTAGCTTTGTTGAATGCATTTGACGTTAATTTGATTCACAAAGCTTTGTTTGAATGTGTTTGACTTTCATTGGATTCAATTAGCTTTGTTTGAATGTGTTTGACTTTCAATTGATTCAATTAGCTTTGTAGAATGCATTTGACATTTATTTTATTCAAAAAGCTTTGTTTGAATGTGTTTGACTTTCATTTGATTTAATTAGCTTTGTTTCAATGTGTTTGGCTTAAATTTGATTCAAAAACCTTTGTTTGAATGTGTTTGACTTTCATTTGATTCAATTAGCTTCGTTTGAATGTGTTTGACTTTCAATTGATTCAATTAGCTTTGTTTGAATGTGTTTGGCTTCAATTTGATTCATAAAGCTTGTTTGAATACATTTGACTTTCATTTAATTCAATTTGCTTTGTTGAATGCATTTGACATTAATTTGATTCACAAAGCTTTATTTGAATGTGTTTGACTTTCATTGGATTCAATTAGGTTTGTTTGAATGTCTTTGACTTTCATTCGATTCAATTAGCTTTAATGAATGCATTTGACATTCATTTGATTCAAAAAGCTATAGTTGAATGTGTTTGACTTTCATTTGATTAAATTAGGTTTGTTTGAATGTGCTTGACTTTTATTTGATTCAATTAGCTTTATTTGAATGTGTTTGAAATTCGTTTGATTCAATTAGCTTTGTTTGAATGTGTTTGACTTTCATTGGATTCAATTAGCTTTGTTTGAATGTGTTTGACTTTCAATTGATTCAATTAGCTTTGTAGAATGCATTTGACATTTATTTTATTCAAAAAGCTTTGTTTGAATGTGTTTGACTTTCATTTTATTTAATTAGCTTTGTTCCAATGTGTTTGGCTTAAATTTGATTCAAAAACCTTTGTTTTGAATGTGTTTGACTAACATTTGATTCAATTAGCTTCGTTTGAATGTGTTTGACTTTCAATTGATTCAATTAGCTTTGTTTGAATGTGTTTGGCTTAAATTTGATTCATAAAGCTTGTTTGAATGCATTTGACTTTCATTTGATTCAATTTGCTTTGTTGAATGCATTTGACATTAAATTGATTCACAAAGCTTTATTTGAATGTGTTTGACTTTGATTAGATTCAATTAGGTTTGTTTGAATGTCTTTGACTTTCATTCGATTCAATTAGCTTTAATGAATGCATTTGACATTCATTTGATTCAAAATGCTATAGTTGAATGTGTTTGACTTTCATTTGATTCAATTAGGTTTGTTTGAATGTGCTTGACTTTTATTTGATTCAATTAGCTTTATTTGAATGTGTTTGAAATTCATTTGATTCAATTAGCTTTGTTTGAATGTGTTTGACTTTCATTTGATTCAATTAGCTTTGTTGAATGCATTAGACTTTAATTTGATTTAAAAAGCTTTATTTGAATGTGTTTGATTTTCATTGGATTCAATTAGCTTTGTTTGAATGTGTTTCAGTTTTAATTGACTCAATTAGCTTTATAGAATGCATTTGACATTCATTTTATTCAAAAAGTTTTGTTTGAATGTGTTTCACTTTCCTTTGATTTAATTAGCTTTGTTTGAATGTGTTTGGCTTAAATTTGATTCAAAAACCTTTGTTTGAATGTGTTTGGCTTAAATTTGATTCATAAAGCTTGTTTGAATGTGTTTGGCTTTCAATTGATTCAATTAGCTTTGTAGAATTCATTTGACATTCATTTTATTCAAAAAGCTTTGTTTGAATGTGTAAGACTTTCATTTGATTTAATTAGCTTTGTTTCAATGTGTTTGGCTTAAATTTGATTCAAAAACCTTTGTTTGAATGTGTTTGACTTTCATTTGATTCAATTTGCTTCGTTTGAATGTGTTTTGACTTTCAATTGATTCAATTAGCTTTGTTTGAATGTGTTTGGCTTAAATTTGATTCATAAAGCTTGTTTGAATGTGTTTGACTTTCATTTGATTCAATTAGCTTGGTTTGAATGTATTTGAGTTTCATTTGATTTAATTAGCTTTGTTGAATGCATTTGACGTTAATTTGATTCACAAAGCTTTGTTTGAATGTGTTTGACTTTCATTGGATTCAATTAGCTTTGTTTGAATGTGTTTGACTTTCAATTGATTCAATTAGCTTTGTAGAATGCATTTGACATTTATTTTATTCAAAAAGCTTTGTTTGAATGTGTTTGACTTTCATTTGATTTAATTACCTTTGTTTCAATGTGTTTGGCTTAAATTTGATTCAAAAACCTTTGTTTGAATGTGTTTGACTTTCATTTGATTCAATTAGCTTCGTTTGAATGTGTTTGACTTTCAATTGATTCAATTACCTTTCTTTGAATGTGTTTGGCTTAAATTTGATTCATAAAGCTTGTTTGAATGCATTTGACTTTCATTTAATTCAATTTGCTTTGTTGAATGCATTTGACATTAATTTGATTCACAAATCTTTATTTGAATGTGTTTGACTTTCATTGGATTCAATTAGGTTTGTTTTAATGTCTTTGATTTTCATTCGATTCAATTAGCTTTAATGAATGCATTTGACATTCATTTGATTCAAAAAGCTATAGTTGAATGTGTTTGACTTTCACTTGATTCAATTAGGTTTGTTTGAATGTGCTTGACTTTTATTTGATTCAATTAGCTTTATTTGAATGATTTTGAAATTCATTTGATTCAATTAGCCTTGTTTGAATGTGTTTGACTTTCATTGGATTCAATTAGCTTTGTTTGAATGTGTTTGACTTTCAATTGATTCAATTAGCTTTGTAGAATGCATTTGACATTTATTTTATTCAAAAAGCTTTGTTTGAATGTGTTTGACTTTCATTTTATTTAATTAGCTTTGTTTCAATGTGTTTGGCTTAAATTTGATTCAAAAACCATTGTTTGAATGTGTTTGACTAACATTTGATTCAATTAGCTTCGTTTGAATGTGTTTGACTTTCAATTGATTCAATTAGCTTTGTTTGAATGTGTTTGGCTTAAATTTGATTCATAAAGCTTGTTTGAATGCATTTGACTTTCATTTGATTCAATTTGCTTTGTTGAATGCATTTGACATTAAATTGATTCACAAAGCTTTATTTGAATGTGTTTAACTTTCATTGGATTCAATTAGGTTTGTTTGAATGTCTTTGACTTTCATTCGATTCAATTAGCTTTAATGAATGCATTTGACATTCATTTGATTCAAAAAGATAAAGTTGAATGTGTTTGACTTTCATTTGATTCAATTAGGTTTGTTTGAATGTGCTTGACTTTTATTTGATTCAATTAGCTTTATTTGAATGTGTTTGAAATTCGTTTGATTCAATTAGCTTTGTTTGAATGTGTTTGACTTTCATTTGATTCAATTAGCTTTGTTGAATGCATTAGACTTTAATTTGATTTAAAAAGCTTTATTTGAATGTGTTTGATTTTCATTGGATTCAATTAGCTTTGTTTGAATGTGTTTCAGTTTTAATTGACTCAATTAGCTTTATAGAATGCATTTGACATTCATTTTATTCAAAAAGTTTTGTTTGAATGTGTTTCACTTTCCTTTGATTTAATTAGCTTTGTTTGAATGTGTTTGGCTTAAATTTGATTCAAAAACCTTTGTTTGAATGTGTTTGGCTTAAATTTGATTCATAAAGCTTGTTTGAATGTGTTTGGCTTTCAATTGATTCAATTAGCTTTGTAGAATTCATTTGACATTCATTTTATTCAAAAAGCTTTGTTTGAATGTGTAAGACTTTCATTTGATTTAATTAGCTTTGTTTCAATGTGTTTGGCTTAAATTTGATTCAAAAACCTTTGTTTGAATGTGTTTGACTTTCATTTGATTCAATTTGCTTCGTTTGAATGTGTTTGACTTTCAATTGATTCAATTAGCTTTGTTTGAATGTGTTTGGCTTAAATTTGATTCATAAAGCTTGTTTGAATGTGTTTGACTTTCATTTGATTCAATTAGCTTGGTTTGAATGTATTTGAGTTTCATTTGATTTAATTAGCTTTGTTGAATGCATTTGACGTTAATTTGATTCACAAAGCTTTGTTTGAATGTGTTTGACTTTCATTGGATTCAATTAGCTTTGTTTGAATGTGTTTGACTTTCAATTGATTCAATTAGCTTTGTAGAATGCATTTGACATTTATTTTATTCAAAAAGCTTTGTTTGAATGTGTTTGACTTTCATTTGATTTAATTACCTTTGTTTCAATGTGTTTGGCTTAAATTTGATTCAAAAACCTTTGTTTGAATGTGTTTGACTTTCATTTGATTCAATTAGCTTCGTTTGAATGTGTTTGACTTTCAATTGATTCAATTACCTTTCTTTGAATGTGTTTGGCTTAAATTTGATTCATAAAGCTTGTTTGAATGCATTTGACTTTCATTTAATTCAATTTGCTTTGTTGAATGCATTTGACATTAATTTGATTCACAAATCTTTATTTGAATGTGTTTGACTTTCATTGGATTCAATTAGGTTTGTTTTAATGTCTTTGATTTTCATTCGATTCAATTAGCTTTAATGAATGCATTTGACATTCATTTGATTCAAAAAGCTATAGTTGAATGTGTTTGACTTTCACTTGATTCAATTAGGTTTGTTTGAATGTGCTTGACTTTTATTTGATTCAATTAGCTTTATTTGAATGATTTTGAAATTCATTTGATTCAATTAGCCTTGTTTGAATGTGTTTGACTTTCATTGGATTCAATTAGCTTTGTTTGAATGTGTTTGACTTTCAATTGATTCAATTAGCTTTGTAGAATGCATTTGACATTTATTTTATTCAAAAAGCTTTGTTTGAATGTGTTTGACTTTCATTTTATTTAATTAGCTTTGTTTCAATGTGTTTGGCTTAAATTTGATTCAAAAACCATTGTTTGAATGTGTTTGACTAACATTTGATTCAATTAGCTTCGTTTGAATGTGTTTGACTTTCAATTGATTCAATTAGCTTTGTTTGAATGTGTTTGGCTTAAATTTGATTCATAAAGCTTGTTTGAATGCATTTGACTTTCATTTGATTCAATTTGCTTTGTTGAATGCATTTGACATTAAATTGATTCACAAAGCTTTATTTGAATGTGTTTAACTTTCATTGGATTCAATTAGGTTTGTTTGAATGTCTTTGACTTTCATTCGATTCAATTAGCTTTAATGAATGCATTTGACATTCATTTGATTCAAAAAGATAAAGTTGAATGTGTTTGACTTTCATTTGATTCAATTAGGTTTGTTTGAATGTGCTTGACTTTTATTTGATTCAATTAGCTTTATTTGAATGTGTTTGAAATTCGTTTGATTCAATTAGCTTTGTTTGAATGTGTTTGACTTTCATTTGATTCAATTAGCTTTGTTGAATGCATTAGACTTTAATTTGATTTAAAAAGCTTTATTTGAATGTGTTTGATTTTCATTGGATTCAATTAGCTTTGTTTGAATGTGTTTCAGTTTTAATTGACTCAATTAGCTTTATAGAATGCATTTGACATTCATTTTATTCAAAAAGTTTTGTTTGAATGTGTTTCACTTTCCTTTGATTTAATTAGCTTTGTTTGAATGTGTTTGGCTTAAATTTGATTCAAAAACCTTTGTTTGAATGTGTTTGGCTTAAATTTGATTCATAAAGCTTGTTTGAATGTGTTTGGCTTTCAATTGATTCAATTAGCTTTGTAGAATTCATTTGACATTCATTTTATTCAAAAAGCTTTGTTTGAATGTGTAAGACTTTCATTTGATTTAATTAGCTTTGTTTCAATGTGTTTGGCTTAAATTTGATTCAAAAACCTTTGTTTGAATGTGTTTGACTTTCATTTGATTCAATTAGCTTCGTTTGAATGTGTTTGACTTTCAATTGATTCAATTAGCTTTGTTTGAATGTGTTTGGCTTAAATTTGATTCATAAAGCTTGTTTGAATGTGTTTGACTTTAATTTGATTCAATTAGCTTTGTTTGAATGTATTTGAGTTTCATTTGATTTAATTAGCTTTGTTGAATGCATTTGACGTTAATTTGATTCACAAAGCTTTGTTTGAATGTGTTTGACTTTCATTGGATTCAATTAGCTTTGTTTGAATGTGTTTGACTTTCAATTGATTCAATTAGCTTTGTAGAATGCATTTTACATTTATTTTATTCAAAAAGCTTTGTTTGAATGTGTTTGACTTTCATTTGATTTAATTAGCTTTGTTTCAATGTGTTTGGCTTAAATTTGATTCAAAAACCTTTGTTTGAATGTGTTTGACTTTCATTTGATTCAATTAGCTTCGTTTCAATGTGTTTGACTTTCAATTGATTCAATTACCTTTCTTTGAATGTGTTTGCCTTAAATTTGATTCATAAAGCTTGTTTGAATGCATTTGACTTTCATTTAATTCAATTTGCTTTGTTGAATGCATTTGACATTAATTTGATTCACAAATCTTTATTTGAATGTGTTTGACTTTCATTGGATTCAATTAGGTTTGTTTGAATGTCTTTGATTTTCATTCGATTCAATTAGCTTTAATGAATGCATTTGACATTCATTTGATTCAAAAAGCTATAGTTGAATGTGTTTGACTTTCACTTGATTCAATTAGGTTTGTTTGAATGTGCTTGACTTTTATTTGATTCAATTAGCTTTATTTGAATGATTTTGAAATTCATTTGATTCAATTAGCCTTGTTTAAATGTGTTTGACTTTCATTGGATTCAATTAGCTTTGTTTGAATGTGTTTGACTTTCAATTGATTCAATTAGCTTTGTAGAATGCATTTGACATTTATTTTATTCAAAAAGCTTTGTTTGAATGTGTTTGACTTTCATTTTATTTAATTAGCTTTGTTCCAATGTGTTTGGCTTAAATTTGATTCAAAAACCTTTGTTTGAATGTGTTTGACTAACATTTGATTCAATTAGCTTCGTTTGAATGTGTTTGACTTTCAATTGATTCAATTAGCTTTGTTTGAATGTGTTTGGCTTAAATTTGATTCATAAAGCTTGTTTGAATGCATTTGACTTTCATTTGATTCAATTTGCTTTGTTGAATGCATTTGACATTAAATTGATTCACAAAGCTTTATTTGAATGTGTTTGACTTTGATTAGATTCAATTAGGTTTGTTTGAATGTCTTTGACTTTCATTCGATTCAATTAGCGTTAATGAATGCATTTGACATTCATTTGATTCAAAATGCTATAGTTGAATGTGTTTGACTTTCATTTGATTCAATTAGGTTTGTTTGAATGTGCTTGACTTTTATTTGATTCAATTAGCTTTATTTGAATGTGTTTGAAATTCATTTGATTCAATTAGCTTTGTTTGAATGTGTTTGACTTTCATTTGATTCAATTAGCTTTGTTGAATGCATTAGACTTTAATTTGATTTAAAAAGCTTTATTTGAATGTGTTTGATTTTCATTGGATTCAATTAGCTTTGTTTGAATGTGTTTCAGTTTTAATTGACTCAATTAGCTTTATAGAATGCATTTGACATTCATTTTATTCAAAAAGTTTTGTTTGAATGTGTTTCACTTTCCTTTGATTTAATTAGCTTTGTTTGAATGTGTTTGGCTTAAATTTGATTCAAAAACCTTTGTTTGAATGTGTTTGGCTTAAATTTGATTCATAAAGCTTGTTTGAATGTGTTTGGCTTTCAATTGATTCAATTAGCTTTGTAGAATTCATTTGACATTCATTTTATTCAAAAAGCTTTGTTTGAATGTGTAAGACTTTCATTTGATTTAATTAGCTTTGTTTCAATGTGTTTGGCTTAAATTTGATTCAAAAACCTTTGTTTGAATGTGTTTGACTTTCATTTGATTCAATTTGCTTCGTTTGAATGTGTTTGACTTTCAATTGATTCAATTAGCTTTGTTTGAATGTGTTTGGCTTAAATTTGATTCATAAAGCTTGTTTGAATGTGTTTGACTTTCATTTGATTCAATTAGCTTGGTTTGAATGTATTTGAGTTTCATTTGATTTAATTAGCTTTGTTGAATGCATTTGACGTTAATTTGATTCACAAAGCTTTGTTTGAATGTGTTTGACTTTCATTGGATTCAATTAGCTTTGTTTGAATGTGTTTGACTTTCAATTGATTCAATTAGCTTTGTAGAATGCATTTGACATTTATTTTATTCAAAAAGCTTTGTTTGAATGTGTTTGACTTTCATTTGATTTAATTACCTTTGTTTCAATGTGTTTGGCTTAAATTTGATTCAAAAACCTTTGTTTGAATGTGTTTGACTTTCATTTGATTCAATTAGCTTCGTTTGAATGTGTTTGACTTTCAATTGATTCAATTACCTTTCTTTGAATGTGTTTGGCTTAAATTTGATTCATAAAGCTTGTTTGAATGCATTTGACTTTCATTTAATTCAATTTGCTTTGTTGAATGCATTTGACATTAATTTGATTCACAAATCTTTATTTGAATGTGTTTGACTTTCATTGGATTCAATTAGGTTTGTTTTAATGTCTTTGATTTTCATTCGATTCAATTAGCTTTAATGAATGCATTTGACATTCATTTGATTCAAAAAGCTATAGTTGAATGTGTTTGACTTTCACTTGATTCAATTAGGTTTGTTTGAATGTGCTTGACTTTTATTTGATTCAATTAGCTTTATTTGAATGATTTTGAAATTCATTTGATTCAATTAGCCTTGTTTGAATGTGTTTGACTTTCATTGGATTCAATTAGCTTTGTTTGAATGTGTTTGACTTTCAATTGATTCAATTAGCTTTGTAGAATGCATTTGACATTTATTTTATTCAAAAAGCTTTGTTTGAATGTGTTTGACTTTCATTTTATTTAATTAGCTTTGTTTCAATGTGTTTGGCTTAAATTTGATTCAAAAACCATTGTTTGAATGTGTTTGACTAACATTTGATTCAATTAGCTTCGTTTGAATGTGTTTGACTTTCAATTGATTCAATTAGCTTTGTTTGAATGTGTTTGGCTTAAATTTGATTCATAAAGCTTGTTTGAATGCATTTGACTTTCATTTGATTCAATTTGCTTTGTTGAATGCATTTGACATTAAATTGATTCACAAAGCTTTATTTGAATGTGTTTAACTTTCATTGGATTCAATTAGGTTTGTTTGAATGTCTTTGACTTTCATTCGATTCAATTAGCTTTAATGAATGCATTTGACATTCATTTGATTCAAAAAGATAAAGTTGAATGTGTTTGACTTTCATTTGATTCAATTAGGTTTGTTTGAATGTGCTTGACTTTTATTTGATTCAATTAGCTTTATTTGAATGTGTTTGAAATTCGTTTGATTCAATTAGCTTTGTTTGAATGTGTTTGACTTTCATTTGATTCAATTAGCTTTGTTGAATGCATTAGACTTTAATTTGATTTAAAAAGCTTTATTTGAATGTGTTTGATTTTCATTGGATTCAATTAGCTTTGTTTGAATGTGTTTCAGTTTTAATTGACTCAATTAGCTTTATAGAATGCATTTGACATTCATTTTATTCAAAAAGTTTTGTTTGAATGTGTTTCACTTTCCTTTGATTTAATTAGCTTTGTTTGAATGTGTTTGGCTTAAATTTGATTCAAAAACCTTTGTTTGAATGTGTTTGGCTTAAATTTGATTCATAAAGCTTGTTTGAATGTGTTTGGCTTTCAATTGATTCAATTAGCTTTGTAGAATTCATTTGACATTCATTTTATTCAAAAAGCTTTGTTTGAATGTGTAAGACTTTCATTTGATTTAATTAGCTTTGTTTCAATGTGTTTGGCTTAAATTTGATTCAAAAACCTTTGTTTGAATGTGTTTGACTTTCATTTGATTCAATTAGCTTCGTTTGAATGTGTTTGACTTTCAATTGATTCAATTAGCTTTGTTTGAATGTGTTTGGCTTAAATTTGATTCATAAAGCTTGTTTGAATGTGTTTGACTTTAATTTGATTCAATTAGCTTTGTTTGAATGTATTTGAGTTTCATTTGATTTAATTAGCTTTGTTGAATGCATTTGACGTTAATTTGATTCACAAAGCTTTGTTTGAATGTGTTTGACTTTCATTGGATTCAATTAGCTTTGTTTGAATGTGTTTGACTTTCAATTGATTCAATTAGCTTTGTAGAATGCATTTTACATTTATTTTATTCAAAAAGCTTTGTTTGAATGTGTTTGACTTTCATTTGATTTAATTAGCTTTGTTTCAATGTGTTTGGCTTAAATTTGATTCAAAAACCTTTGTTTGAATGTGTTTGACTTTCATTTGATTCAATTAGCTTCGTTTCAATGTGTTTGACTTTCAATTGATTCAATTACCTTTCTTTGAATGTGTTTGGCTTAAATTTGATTCATAAAGCTTGTTTGAATGCATTTGACTTTCATTTAATTCAATTTGCTTTGTTGAATGCATTTGACATTAATTTGATTCACAAATCTTTATTTGAATGTGTTTGACTTTCATTGGATTCAATTAGGTTTGTTTGAATGTCTTTGATTTTCATTCGATTCAATTAGCTTTAATGAATGCATTTGACATTCATTTGATTCAAAAAGCTATAGTTGAATGTGTTTGACTTTCACTTGATTCAATTAGGTTTGTTTGAATGTGCTTGACTTTTATTTGATTCAATTAGCTTTATTTGAATGATTTTGAAATTCATTTGATTCAATTAGCCTTGTTTAAATGTGTTTGACTTTCATTGGATTCAATTAGCTTTGTTTGAATGTGTTTGACTTTCAATTGATTCAATTAGCTTTGTAGAATGCATTTGACATTTATTTTATTCAAAAAGCTTTGTTTGAATGTGTTTGACTTTCATTTTATTTAATTAGCTTTGTTCCAATGTGTTTGGCTTAAATTTGATTCAAAAACCTTTGTTTGAATGTGTTTGACTAACATTTGATTCAATTAGCTTCGTTTGAATGTGTTTGACTTTCAATTGATTCAATTAGCTTTGTTTGAATGTGTTTGGCTTAAATTTGATTCATAAAGCTTGTTTGAATGCATTTGACTTTCATTTGATTCAATTTGCTTTGTTGAATGCATTTGACATTAAATTGATTCACAAAGCTTTATTTGAATGTGTTTGACTTTGATTAGATTCAATTAGGTTTGTTTGAATGTCTTTGACTTTCATTCGATTCAATTAGCGTTAATGAATGCATTTGACATTCATTTGATTCAAAATGCTATAGTTGAATGTGTTTGACTTTCATTTGATTCAATTAGGTTTGTTTGAATGTGCTTGACTTTTATTTGATTCAATTAGCTTTATTTGAATGTGTTTGAAATTCATTTGATTCAATTAGCTTTGTTTGAATGTGTTTGACTTTCATTTGATTCAATTAGCTTTGTTGAATGCATTAGACTTTAATTTGATTTAAAAAGCTTTATTTGAATGTGTTTGATTTTCATTGGATTCAATTAGCTTTGTTTGAATGTGTTTCAGTTTTAATTGACTCAATTAGCTTTATAGAATGCATTTGACATTCATTTTATTCAAAAAGTTTTGTTTGAATGTGTTTCACTTTCCTTTGATTTAATTAGCTTTGTTTGAATGTGTTTGGCTTAAATTTGATTCAAAAACCTTTGTTTGAATGTGTTTGGCTTAAATTTGATTCATAAAGCTTGTTTGAATGTGTTTGGCTTTCAATTGATTCAATTAGCTTTGTAGAATTCATTTGACATTCATTTTATTCAAAAAGCTTTGTTTGAATGTGTAAGACTTTCATTTGATTTAATTAGCTTTGTTTCAATGTGTTTGGCTTAAATTTGATTCAAAAACCTTTGTTTGAATGTGTTTGACTTTCATTTGATTCAATTTGCTTCGTTTGAATGTGTTTGACTTTCAATTGATTCAATTAGCTTTGTTTGAATGTGTTTGGCTTAAATTTGATTCATAAAGCTTGTTTGAATGTGTTTGACTTTCATTTGATTCAATTAGCTTGGTTTGAATGTATTTGAGTTTCATTTGATTGAATTAGCTTTGTTGAATGCATTTGGCGTTAATTTGATTCACAAAGCTTTGTTTGAATGTGTTTGACTTTCATTGGATTCAATTAGCTTTGTTTGAATGTGTTTGACTTTCAATTGATTCAATTAGCTTTGTAGAATGCATTTGACATTTATTTTATTCAAAAAGCTTTGTTTGAATGTGTTTGACTTTCATTTGATTTAATTAGCTTTGTTTCAATGTGTTTGGCTTAAATTTGATTCAAAAACCTTTGTTTGAATGTGTTTGACTTTCATTTGATTCAATTAGCTTCGTTTGAATGTGTTTGACTTTCAATTGATTCAATTACCTTTCTTTGAATGTGTTTGGCTTAAATTTGATTCATAAAGCTTGTTTGAATGCATTTGACTTTCATTTAATTCAATTTGCTTTGTTGAATGCATTTGACATTAATTTGATTCACAAATCTTTATTTGAATGTGTTTGACTTTCATTGGATTCAATTAGGTTTGTTTTAATGTCTTTGATTTTCATTCGATTCAATTAGCTTTAATGAATGCATTTGACATTCATTTGATTCAAAAAGCTATAGTTGAATGTGTTTGACTTTCACTTGATTCAATTAGGTTTGTTTGAATGTGCTTGACTTTTATTTGATTCAATTAGCTTTATTTGAATGATTTTGAAATTCATTTGATTCAATTAGCCTTGTTTGAATGTGTTTGACTTTCATTGGATTCAATTAGCTTTGTTTGAATGTGTTTGACTTTCAATTGATTCAATTAGCTTTGTAGAATGCATTTGACATTTATTTTATTCAAAAAGCTTTGTTTGAATGTGTTTGACTTTCATTTTATTTAATTAGCTTTGTTTCAATGTGTTTGGCTTAAATTTGATTCAAAAACCATTGTTTGAATGTGTTTGACTAACATTTGATTCAATTAGCTTCGTTTGAATGTGTTTGACTTTCAATTGATTCAATTAGCTTTGTTTGAATGTGTTTGGCTTAAATTTGATTCATAAAGCTTGTTTGAATGCATTTGACTTTCATTTGATTCAATTTGCTTTGTTGAATGCATTTGACATTAAATTGATTCACAAAGCTTTATTTGAATGTGTTTAACTTTCATTGGATTCAATTAGGTTTGTTTGAATGTCTTTGACTTTCATTCGATTCAATTAGCTTTAATGAATGCATTTGACATTCATTTGATTCAAAAAGATAAAGTTGAATGTGTTTGACTTTCATTTGATTCAATTAGGTTTGTTTGAATGTGCTTGACTTTTATTTGATTCAATTAGCTTTATTTGAATGTGTTTGAAATTCGTTTGATTCAATTAGCTTTGTTTGAATGTGTTTGACTTTCATTTGATTCAATTAGCTTTGTTGAATGCATTAGACTTTAATTTGATTTAAAAAGCTTTATTTGAATGTGTTTGATTTTCATTGGATTCAATTAGCTTTGTTTGAATGTGTTTCAGTTTTAATTGACTCAATTAGCTTTATAGAATGCATTTGACATTCATTTTATTCAAAAAGTTTTGTTTGAATGTGTTTCACTTTCCTTTGATTTAATTAGCTTTGTTTGAATGTGTTTGGCTTAAATTTGATTCAAAAACCTTTGTTTGAATGTGTTTGGCTTAAATTTGATTCATAAAGCTTGTTTGAATGTGTTTGGCTTTCAATTGATTCAATTAGCTTTGTAGAATTCATTTGACATTCATTTTATTCAAAAAGCTTTGTTTGAATGTGTAAGACTTTCATTTGATTTAATTAGCTTTGTTTCAATGTGTTTGGCTTAAATTTGATTCAAAAACCTTTGTTTGAATGTGTTTGACTTTCATTTGATTCAATTAGCTTCGTTTGAATGTGTTTGACTTTCAATTGATTCAATTAGCTTTGTTTGAATGTGTTTGGCTTAAATTTGATTCATAAAGCTTGTTTGAATGTGTTTGACTTTCATTTGATTCAATTAGCTTTGTTTGAATGTATTTGAGTTTCATTTGATTTAATTAGCTTTGTTGAATGCATTTGACGTTAATTTGATTCACAAAGCTTTGTTTGAATGTGTTTGACTTTCATTGGATTCAATTAGCTTTGTTTGAATGTGTTTGACTTTCAATTGATTTAATTAGCTTTGTAGAATGCATTTGACATTTATTTTATTCAAAAAGCTTTGTTTGAATGTGTTTGACTTTCATTTGATTTAATTAGCTTTGTTTCAATGTGTTTGGCTTAAATTTGATTCAAAAACCTTTGTTTGAATGTGTTTGACTTTCATTTTATTCAATTAGCTTCGTTTCAATGTGTTTGACTTTCAATTGATTCAATTACCTTTCTTTGAATGTGTTTGGCTTAAATTTGATTCATAAAGCTTGTTTGAATGCATTTGACTTTCATTTAATTCAATTTGCTTTGTTGAATGCATTTGACATTAATTTGATTCACAAATCTTTATTTGAATGTGTTTGACTTTCATTGGATTCAATTAGGTTTGTTTGAATGTCTTTGATTTTCATTCGATTCAATTAGCTTTAATGAATGCATTTGACATTCATTTGATTCAAAAAGCTATAGTTGAATGTGTTTGACTTTCACTTGATTCAATTAGGTTTGTTTGAATATGCTTGACTTTTATTTGATTCAATTAGCTTTATTTGAATGATTTTCAAATTCATTTGATTCAATTAGCCTTGTTTAAATGTGTTTGACTTTCATTGGATTCAATTAGCTTTGTTTGAATGTGTTTGACTTTCAATTGATTCAATTAGCTTTGTAGAATGCATTTGACATTTATTTTATTCAAAAAGCTTTGTTTGAATGTGTTTGACTTTCATTTGATTTAATTAGCTTTGTTTCAATGTGTTTGGCTTAAATTTGATTCAAAAACCATTGTTTGAATGTGTTTGACTAACATTTGATTCAATTAGCTTCGTTTGAATGTGTTTGACTTTCAATTGATTCAATTAGCTTTGTTTGAATGTGTTTGGCTTAAATTTGATTCATAAATCTTGTTTGAATGCATTTGACTTTCATTTGATTCAATTTGCTTTGTTGAATGCATTTGACATTAATTTGATTCACAAAGCTTTATTTAAATGTGTTTAACTTTCATTGGATTCAATTAGGTTTGTTTGAATGTCTTTGACTTTCATTCGATTCAATTAGCTCTAATGAATGCATTTGACATTCATTTGATTCAAAAAGCTAAAGTTGAATGTGTTTGACTTTCATTTGATTCAATTAGGTTTGTTTGAATGTGCTTGACTTTTATTTGATTCAATTAGCTTTATTTGAATGTGTTTGAAATTCGTTTGATTCAATTAGCTTTGTTTGAATGTGTTTGACTTTCATTGGATTCAATTGACTTTGTTTGAATGTGTTTGACTTTCAATTGATTCAATTAGCTTTGTAGAATGCATTTGACATTTATTTTATTCAAAAAGCTTTGTTTGAATGTGTTTGACTTTCATTTTATTTAATTAGCTTTGTTCCAATGTGTTTGGCTTAAATTTGATTCAAAAACCTTTGTTTGAATGTGTTTGACTAACATTTGATTCAATTAGCTTCGTTTGAATGTGTTTGACTTTCAATTGATTCAATTTGCTTTGTTTGAATGTGTTTGGCTTAAATTTGATTCATAAAGCTTGTTTGAATGCATTTGACTTTCATTTGATTCAATTTGCTTTGTTGAATGCATTTGACATTAAATTGATTCACAAAGCTTTATTTGAATGTGTTTGACTTTGATTAGATTCAATTAGGTTTGTTTGAATGTCTTTGACTTTCATTCGATTCAATTAGCTTTAATGAATGCATTTGACATTCATTTGATTCAAAATGCTATAGTTGAATGTGTTTTACTTTCATTTGATTCAATTAGGTTTGTTTGAATGTGCTTGACTTTTATTTGATTCAATTAGCTTTATTTGAATGTGTTTGAAATTCATTTTATTCAATTAGCTTTGTTTGAATGTGTTTGACTTTCATTTGATTCAATTAGCTTTGTTGAATGCATTAGACTTTAATTTGATTTAAAAAGCTTTATTTCAATGTGTTTGATTTTTATTGGATTCAATTAGCTTTGTTTGAATGTGTTTCACTTTTAATTGACTCAATTAGCTTTATAGAATGCATTTGACATTCATTTTATTCAAAAAGTTTTGTTTGAATGTGTTTCACTTTCCTTTGATTTAATTAGCTTTGTTTGAATGTGTTTGACTTAAATTTGATTCAAAAACCTTTGTTTGAATGTGTTTGATTTTCATTAGATTCAATTAGCTTCGTTTGAATGTGTTTGACTTTCAATTGATTCAATTAGCTTTGTTTGAATGTGTTTGGCTTAAATTTAATTCATAAAGCTTGTTTTAATGCATTTGACTTTCATTTGATTCAATTTGCTTTGTTGAATGCATTTGACATTAATTTGATTCACAAAGCTTTATTTGAATGTGTTTGACTTTCATTGGATTCAATTAGGTTTGTTTGAATGTCTTTGACTTTCATTCGATTCAATTAGCTTTAATGAATGCATTTGACATTCATTTAATTCAAAAAGCTATAGTCGAATGTGTTTGACTTTCATTTGATTCAATTAGGTTTGTCAGAATGTGCTTGACTTTTATTTGATTCAATTAGCTTTATTTGAATGTGTTTGAAATTCGTTTGATTCAATTAGCTTTGTTTGAATGTGTTTGACTTTCATTGGATTCAATTAGCTTTGTTTGAATGTGTTTCACTTTTAATTGATTCAATTAGCTTTATAGAATGCATTTGACATTCATTTTATTCAAAAATTTTTGTTTGAATGTGTTTGACTTTCCTTTGATTTAATTAGCTTTGTTTGAATGTGTTTGGCTTAAATTTGATTCAAAAACCTTTGTTTGAATGTGTTTTGGCTTAAATTTCATTCATAAAGCTTGTTTGACTGTGTTTGGCTTTCAATTGATTCAATTAGCTTTGTAGAATTCATTTGACATTCATTTTATTCAAAAAGCATTGTTTGAATGTGTATGACTTTTATTTGATTTAATTAGCTTTTTTTCAATGTGTTTGGCTTAAATTTGATTCAAAAACCTTTGTTTGAAAGTGTTTGACTTTCATTTGATTCAATTAGCTTCGTTTTGAATGTGTTTGACTTTCAATTGATTCAATTAGCTTTGTTTGAATGTGTTTGGCTTAAATTTGATTCATAAAGCTTGTTTGAATGTGTTTGACTTTCATTTGATTCAATTAGCTTTGTTTGAATGTATTTGAGTTTCATTTGATTTAATTAGCTTTGTTGAATGCATTTGACGTTAATTTGATTCACAAAGCTTTGTTTGAATGTGTATGACTTTCATTGGATTCAATTAGCTTTGTTTGAATTTGTTTGACTTTCAATTGATTCAATTAGCTTTGTAGAATGCATTTGACATTTATTTTATTCAAAAGCTTTGTTTGAATGTGTTTGACTTTCATTTGATTTAATTAGCTTTGTTTCAATGTGTTTGGCTTAAATTTGATTCAAAAACCTTTGTTTGAATGTGTTTTGATTTACATTAGATTCAATTAGCTTCGTTTGAATGTGTTTGACTTTCAATTGATTCAATTAGCTTTGTTTGAATGTGTTTGGCTTAAATTTAATTCATAAAGCTTGTTTTAATGCATTTGACTTTCATTTGATTCAATTTGCTTTGTTGAATGCATTTGACATTAATTTGATTCACAAAGCTTTATTTGAATGTGTTTGACTTTCATTGGATTCAATTAGGTTTGTTTGAATGTCTTTGACTTTCATTCGATTCAATTAGCTTTAATGAATGCATTTGACATTCATTTAATTCAAAAAGCTATAGTCGAATGTGTTTGACTTTCATTTGATTCAATTAGGTTTGTCAGAATGTGCTTGACTTTTATTTGATTCAATTAGCTTTATGTGAATGTGTTTGAAATTCGTTTGATTCAATTAGCTTTGTTTGAATGTGTTTGACTTTCATTGGATTCAATTAGCTTTGTTTGAATGTGTTTGATTTTCAATTGATTCAATTAGCTTTGTAGAATGCATTTGACATTTATTTTATTTAAAAAGCTTTGTTTGAATGTGTTTGACTCTCATTTGATTTAATTAGCTTTCTTTCAATGTGTTTGGCTTAAATTTGATTCAAAAACCTTTGTTTGAATGTGTTTGACTTTCATTTTGATTCAATTAGCTTCGTTTGAATGTGTTTGACTTTCAATTGATTCAATTAGCTTTGTTTGAATGTGTTTGGCTTAAATTTGATTCATAAAAGCTTGTTTGAATGCATTTTAATTTCATTTGATTCAATTAGCTTTGTTGAATGCATTTGACGTTACTTTGATTCACAAAGCTTTATTTGAATGTGTTTGACTTTCATTGGATTTCAATTAGGTTTGTTTGAATGTCTTTGACTTTCATTCGATTCAATTAGCTTTAATGAATGCATTTTGACATTCATTTAATTCAAAAAGCTTTATTTGAATGTCTTTTGAATTTCATTTGATTCAATTAGCTTTGTTTGAATGTGCTTGACTTTTATTTGATTCAATTAGCTTTTTTTGAATGTGTTTGAATTTTGTTTGATTTAATTAGCTTTGTTTGAATGTGTTTGACTTTCATTTGATTCAATTAGCTTTGTTGAATGCATTAGACTTTAATTTGATTTAAAAAGCTTTATTTGAATGTGTTTGATTTTTTATTGGATTCAATTAGCTTTGTTTGAATGTGTTTCACTTTTAATTGATTCAATTAGCTTTATAGAATGCATTTGACATTCATTTTATTCAAAAAGTTTTGTTTGAATGTGTTTGACTTTCCTTTGATTTAATTAGCTTTGTTTGAATGTGTTTGGCTTAAATTTGATTCAAAACCTTTGTTTGAATGTGTTTGGCTTAAATTTCATTCATAAAGCTTGTTTGAATGTGTTTGGCTTTCAATTGATTCAATTAGCTTTGTAGAATTCATTTGACATTCATTTTATTCAAAAAGCATTGTTTGAATGTGTATGACTTTTATTTGATTTAATTAGCTTTGTTTCAATGTGTTTGGCTTAAATTTGATTCAAAAACCTTTGTTTGAATGTGTTTGACTTTCATTTGATTCAATTAGCTTCGTTTGAATGTGTTTGACTTTCAATTGATTCAATTAGCTTTGTTAGAATGTGTTTGGCTTAAATTTGATTCATAAAGCTTGTTTGAATGTGTTTGACTTTCATTTGATTCAATTAGCTTTGTTTGAATGTATTTGAGTTTCATTTGATTTAATTAGCTTTGTTGAATGCATTTGACGTTAATTTGATTCACAAAGCTTTGTTTGAATGTGTATGACTTTCATTGGATTCAATTAGCTTTGTTTGAATGTGTTTTGACTTTCAATTGATTCAATTAGCTTTGTAGAATTCATTTGACATTTATTTTATTCAAAAAGCTTTGTTTGAATGTGTTTGACTTTCATTTGATTTAATTAGCTTTGTTTCAATGTGTTTGGCTTAAATTTGATTCAAAAACCTTTGTTTGAATGTGTTTGACTTTCATTTGATTCAATTAGCTTCGTTTGAATGTGTTTGACTTTCAATTGATTCAATTAGCTTTGTTTGAATGTTTTGGCTTAAATTTGATTCATAAAGCTTGTTTAATGCATTTGACTTTCATTTGATTCAATTTGCTTTGTTGAATGCATTTGATTAATTTGATTCACAAAGCTTTATTTGAATGTGTTTGACTTTCATTGGATTCAATTAGGTTTGTTTGAATGTCTTTGACTTTCATTCGATTCAATTAGCTTTAATGAATGCATTTGACATTCATTTGATTCAAAAAGCTATAGTTGAATGTGTTTGACTTTCATTTGATTCAATTAGGTTTGTTTGAATGTGCTTGACTTTTATTTGATTCAATTAGCTTTATTTGAATGTGTTTGAAATTCATTTGATTCAATTAGCTTTGTTTGAATGTGTTTGACTTTCATTTGATTCAATTAGCTTTGTTGAATGCATTAGACTTTAATTTGATTTAAAAAGCTTTATTTGAATGTGTTTGATTTTCATTGGATTCAATTAGCTTTGTTTGAATGTGTTTCACTTTTAAATGATTCAATTAGCTTTATAGAATGCATTTGACATTCATTTTATTCAAAAAGTTTTGTTTGAATGTGTTTGACTTTCATTTGATTTAATTAGCTTTGTTTGAATGTGTTTGGCTTAAATTTGATTCAAAAACCTTTGTTTGAATGTGTTTGGCTTAAATTTGATTCATAAAGCTTGTTTGAATGTGTTTGGCTTTCAATTGATTCAATTAGCTTTGTAGAATTCATTTGACATTCATTTTATTCAAAAAGCTTTGTTTGAATGTGTAAGACTTTCATTTGATTTAATTAGCTTTGTTTCAATGTGTTTGGCTGAAATTTGATTCAATTAGCTTTGTTTGAATGTGTTTGACTTTCATTTGATTCAATTAGCTTCGTTTGAATGTGTTTTGACTTTCAATTGATTCAATTAGCTTTGTTTGAATGTGTTTGGCTTAAATTTGATTCATAAAGCTTGTTTGAATGCATTTGACTTTCATTTAATTCAATTTGCTTTGTTGAATGCATTTGACATTAATTTGATTCACAAAGCTTTATTTGAATGTGTTTGACTTTCATTGGATTCAATTAGGTTTGTTTGAATGTCTTTCACTTTCATTCGATTCAATTAGCTTTAATGAATGCATTTGACATTCATTTGAATTCAAAAAGCTATAGTTGAATGTGTTTGACTTTCATTTGATTCAATTAGGTTTGTTTGAATGTGCTTGACTTTTATTTGATTCAATTAGCTTTATTTGAATGTGTTTGAAATTCATTTGATTCAATTAGCTTTTTTTGAATGTGTTTGACTTTCATTTGATTCAATTAGCTTTGTTGAATGCATTAGACTTTAATTTGATTTAAAAAGCTTTATTTGAATGTGTTTGATTTTCATTGGATTCAATTAGCTTTGCTTGAATGTGGTTCACTTTTAATTGATTCAATTAGCTTTATAGAATGCATTTGACATTCATTTTATTCAAAAAGTTTTGTTTGAATGTGTTTGACTTTCCTTTGATTTAATTAGCTTTGTTTGAATGTGTTTGGCTTAAATTTGATTCAAAAACCTTTGTTTGAATGTGTTTGGCTTAAATTTGATTCATAAAGCTTGTTTGAATGTGTTTGGCTTTCAATTGATTCAATTAGCTTTGTAGAATTCATTTGACATTCATTTTATTCAAAAAGCTTTGTTTGAATGTGTAAGACTTTTCATTTGATTTAATTATCTTTGTTTCAATGTGTTTGGCTTAAATTTGATACAAAAACCTTTGTTTGAATGTGTTTGACTTTCATTTAGATTCAATTAGCTTCGTTTGAATGTGTTTGACTTTCAATTGATTCAATTAGCTTTGTTTGAATGTGTTTGGCTTAAATTTGATTCATAAAGCTTGTTTGAATATGTTTGACTTTCATTTGATTCAATTAGCTTTGTTTGAATGTATTTGAGTTTCATTTGATTTAATTAGCTTTGTTGAATGCATTTGACGTTAATTTGATTCACAAAGGTTTGTTTTGAATGTGTTTGACTTTCATTGGATTCAATTAGCTTTGTTTGAATGTGTTTGACTTTCAATTGATTAAATTAGCTTTGTAGAATGCATTTGACATTTATTTTATTCAAAAGCTTTGTTTGAATGTGTTTGACTTTCATTTGATTTAATTAGCTTTGTTTCAATGTGTTTGGCTTAAATTTGATTCAAAAACCTTTGTTTGAATGTGTTTGACTTTTATTTGATTCAATTAGCTTCGTTTGAATGTGTTTGACTTTCAATTGATTCAATTAGCTTTGTTTGAATGTGTTTGAGCTTAAATTTGATTCATAAAGCTTGTTTAATGCATTTGACTTTCATTTGATTCCATTTGCTTTGTTGAATGCATTTGTCATTAATTTGATTCAAAAAGCTTTATTTGAATGTGTTTGACTTTTATTGGATTCAATTAGGTTTGTTTGAATGTCTTAGACTTTCATTCGATTCAACTAGCTTTAATGAATGCATTTGACATTCATTTGATTCAAAAAGCTATAGTTGAATGTGTTTGACTTTCATTTGATTCAATTAGCTTCGTTTGAATGTGTTTGACTTTCAATTGATTCAATTAGCTTTGTTTGAATGTGTTTGGCTTAAATTTTGATTCATAAAGCTTGTTTGAATGTGTTTGACTTTCATTTGATTCAATTAGCTTTATTTGAATGTATTTGAGTTTCATTTGATTTAATTAGCTTTGTTGAATGCATTTGACGTTAATTTGATTCACAAAGCTTTGTTTGAATGTGTTTGACTTTCATTGGATTCAATTAGCTTTGTTTGAATGTGTTTGACTTTCAATTGATTCAATTAGCTTTGTAGAATGCATTTGACATTTATTTTATTCAAAAAGCTTTGTTTGAATGTGTTTGACTTTCATTTGATTTAATTAGCTTTGTTTCAATGTGTTTGGCTTAAATTTGATTCAAAAACCTTTGTTTGAATGTGTTTGACTTTCATTTTATTCAATTAGCTTTGTAAAATGCATTTGACATTCATTTTATTCAAAAAGTTTTGTTTGAATGTGTTTGACTTTCCTTTGATTTAATTAGCTTTGTTTGAATGTGTTTGGCTTAAATTTGATTCAAAACCTTTGTTTGAATGTGTTTGGCTTAAATTTGATTCATAAAGCTTGTTTGAATGTGTTTGGCTTTCAATTGATTCAATTAGCTTTGTAGAATCCATTTGACATTCATTTTATTCAAAAAGCTTTGTTTGAATGTGTAAGACTTTCATTTGATTTAATTATCTTTGTTTCAATGTGTTTTGGCTTAAATTTGATTCAAAAACCTTTGTTTGAATGTGTTTGACTTTCATTTGATTCAATTAGCTTCGTTTGAATGTGTTTGACTTTCAATTGATTGAATTAGCTTTGTTTGAATGTGTTTGGCTTAAATTTGATTCATAAAGCTTGTTTGAATGCATTTGACTTTCATTTGATTCAATTTGCTTTGTTGAATGCATTTGACATTAATTTGATTCACAAAGCTTTATTTGAATGTGTTTGGACTTTCATTGGATTCAATTAGGTTTGTTTGAATGTCTTTGACTTTCATTCGATTCAATTAGCTTTAATGAATGCATTTGACATTCAGTTGATTCAAAAAGCTATAGTTGAATGTGTTTGACTTTCATTTGATTCAATTAGGTTTGTTTGAATGTGCTTGACTTTTATTTGATTAATTAGCTTTATTTGAATGTGTTTGAAATTCATTTGATTCAATTAGGTTTGTTTGAATGTGTTTGACTTTCATTTGATTCAATTAGCTTTGTTGAATGCATTAGACTTTAATTTGATTTAAAAAGCTTTATTTGAATGTGTTTGATTTTCATTGGATTCAATTAGCTTTGTTTGAATGTGTTTCACTTTTTAATTGATTCAATTAGCTTTATAGAATGCATTTGACATTCATCTATTCAAAAAGTTTTTGTTTGAATGTGTTTGACTTTCCTTTGATTTAATTAGCTTTGTTTTGAATGTGTTTGGCTTAAATTTGATTTAAAAACCTTTGTTTGAATGTGTTTGGCTTAAATTTGATTCATAAAGCTTGTTTGAATGTGTTTGGCTTTTCAATTGATTCAATTAGCTTTGTAGAATCCATTTGACATTCATTTTATTCAAAAAGCTTTGTTTGAATGTGTAAGACTTTCATTTGATTTAATTATCTTTGTTTCAATGTGTTTGGCTTAAATTTGATTCAAAAACCTTTGTTTGAATGCGTTTGACTTTCATTTGATTCAATTAGCTTCGTTTGAATGTGTTTGACTTTCAATTGATTCAATTAGCTTTGTTTGAATGTGTTTGGCTTAAATTTAATTCATAAAGCTTGTTTGAATGTGTTTTGACGTTCATTTGATTCAATTAGCTTTGTTTGAATGTATTTGAATTTTATTTGATTTAATTAGCTTTGTTGAATGCATTTGACGTTAATTTGATTCACAAAGCTTTGTTTGAATGTGTTGGACTTTCATTGGATTCATTAGCTTTGTTTGAATGTGTTTGACTTTCAATTGATTCAATTAGCTTTGTAGAATGCATTTGACATTTATTTTATTCAAAAAGCTTTGTTTGAATGTGTTTGACTTTCATTTGATTTAATTAGCTTTGTTTCAATGTGTTTGGCTTAAATTTGATTCAAAAACCTTTGTTTGAATGTGTTTGACTTTCATTTGATTCAATTAGCTTCGTTTGAATTTGTTTGACTTTCAATTGATTCAATTAGCTTTGTTTGAATGTGTTTGGCTTATATTTGATTCATAAAGCTTGTTTGAATGCATTTACTTTCATTAGATTCAATTTGCTTTGTTGAATGCATTTGACATTAATTTGATTCACAAAGCTTTATTTGAATGTGTTTGACTTTCATTGGATTAAATTAGGTTTGTTTGAATGTCTTTGACTTTCATTCGATTTAATTAGCTTTAATGAATGCATTTGACATTCATTTGATTCAAAAACCTATAGTTGAATGTGTTTGACTTTCATTTGATTCAATTAGGTTTGTTTGAATGTGCTTGACTTTTATTTGATTCAATTAGCTTTATTTGAATGTGTTTGAAATTCATTTGATTCAATTAGCTTTGTTTGAATGTGTTTGACTTTCATTTGATTCAATTAGCTTTGTTGAATGCATTAGACTTTAATTTGATTTAAAAATCTTTATTTGAATGTGTTTGATTTTCATTGGATTCAATTAGCTTTGTTTGAATGTGTTTCACTTTTAATTGATTCAATTAGCTTTATAGAATGCATTTAACATTCATTTTATTCAAAAAGTTTTGTTTGAATGTGTTTTGACTTTCATTTGATTTAATTAGCTTTGTTTGAATGTGTTTGGCTTAAATTTGACTCAAAAACATTTGTTTGAATATGTTTGGCTTAAATTTGATTCATAAAGCTTGTTTGAATGTGATTGGCTTTCAATTGATTCAATTAGCTTTGTAGAATTCATTTGACATTCGTTTTATTCAAAAAGCTTTGTTTGAATGTGTAAGCCTTTCATTTGATTTAATTAGCTTTGTTTCAATGTGTTTGGCTTAAATTTGATTCAAAAACCTTTGTTTGAATGTGTTTGACTTTCATTTGATTCAATTAGCTTCGTTTGAATGTGTTTGACTTTCAATTGATTCAATTAGCTTTGTTTGAATTTGTTTGGCTTAAATTTGATTCATAAAGCTTGTTTGAATGTGTTTGACTTTCATTTGATTCAATTAGCTTTGTTTGAATGTATTTGAGTTTTATTTGATTTAATTAGCTTTGTTAAATGCATTTGACGTTAATTTGATTCACAAAGCTTTGTTTGAATGTGTTTGACTTTCATTGGATTCAATTAGCTTTGTTTGAATGTGTTTGACTTTCATTTGATTCAATTAGCTTTGTAGAATGCATTTGACATTTATTTTATTTAAAAAGCTTTGTTTGAATGTGTTTGATTTTCATTTGATTTAATTAGCTTTGTTTCAATGTGTTTGGCTTAAATTTGATTCAAAAACCTTTGTTTGGATGTGTTTGACTTTCATTTGATTCAATTAGCTTCGTTTGAATGTGTTTGACTTTCAATTGATTCAATTAGCTTTGTTTGAATGTGTTTGGCTTAAATTTATTCATAAAGCTTGTTTGAATGTGTTTGACGTTCATTTGATTCAATTAGCTTTGTTTGAATGTATTTGAATTTTATTTGATTTAATTAGCTTTGTTGAATGCATTTGACGTTAATTTGATTCACAAGCTTTGTTGAATGTGTTGGACTTTCAACATTAGCTTTGTTTGAATGTGTTTGACTTTCAATTGATTCAATTAGCTTTGTAGAATGCATTTGACATTTATTTTATTCAAAAAGCTTTGTTTGAATGTGTTTGACTTTCATTTGATTTAATTAGCTTTGTTTCAATGTGTTTGGCTTAAATTTGATTCAAAACCTTTGTTTGAATGTGTTTGACTTTCATTTTATTCAATTAGCTTCGTTTGAATGTTTTTGACTTTCAATTGATTCAATTAGCTTTGTTTGAATGTGTTTGGCTTAAATTTGATTCATAAAGCTTGTTTGAATGCATTTGACTTTCATTTGATTCAATTTGCTTTGTTGAATACATTTGACATTAATTTGATTCACAAAGCTTTATTTGAATGTGTTTGACTTTCATTGGATTCAATTAGGTTTGTTTGAATGTCTTTGACTTTCATTCGATTCAATTAGCTTTAATGAATGCATTTGACATTCATTTGATTCAAAAAAGCTATAGTTGAATGTGTTTGACTTTCATTTGATTCAATTAGGTTTGTTTGAATGTGCTTGACTTTTATTTGATTCAATTAGCTTTATTTGAATGTGTTTGAAATTCATTTGATTTAATTAGCTTTGTTTGAATGTGTGTAACTTTCATTTGATTCAATTAGCTTTGTTGAATGCATTAGACTTTAATTTGATTTAAAAAGCTTTATTTGAATGTGTTTGATTTTCATTGGATTCAATTAGCTTTGTTTGAATGTGTTTCACTTTTAATTGATTCAATTAGCTTTATAGAATGCATTTGACATTCATATTATTCAAAAAGTTTTGTTTGAATGCGTTTGACTTTCCTTTGATTTAATTAGCTTTGTTTGAATGTGTTTGGCTTAAATTTGATTCAAAACCTTTGTTTGAATGTGTTTGGCTGAAATTTGATTCATAAAGCTTGTTTGAATGTGTTTGGCTTCAATTGATTCAATTAGCTTTGTAGAATCCATTTGACATTCATTTTATTCAAAAAGCTTTTGTTTGAATGTGTAAGACTTTCATTTGATTTAATTATCTTTGTTTCAATGTGTTTGGCTTAAATTTGATTCAAAAACCTTTGTTTGAATGTGTTTGACTTTCATTTGATTCAATTAGCTTCGTTTGAATGTGTTTGACTTTCAATTGATTCAATTAGCTTTGTTTGAATGTGTTTGGCTTAAATTTGATTCATAAAGCTTGTTTGAATGCATTTGACTTTCATTTGATTTAATTTGCTTTGTTGAATGCATTTGACATTAATTTGATTCACAAAGCTTTATTTGAATGTGTTGGACTTTCATTGGATTCAATTAGGTTTGTTTGAATGTCTTTGACTTTCATTCGATTCAATTAGCTTTAATGAATGCATTTGACATTCATTTGATTCAAAAAGCTATAGTTGAATGTGTTTGACTTTCATTTGATTCAATTAGGTTTGTTTTGAATGTGCTTGACTTTTATTTGATTAATTAGCTTTATTTGAATGTGTTTGAAATTCAATTGATTCAATTAGCTTTGTTTGAATGTGTTTGACTTTCATTTGATTCAATTAGCTTTGTTGAATGCATTAGACTTTAATTTGATTTAAAAGCTTTATTTGAATGTGTTTGATTTTCATTGGATTCAATTAGCTTTGTTTGAATGTGTTTCACTTTTAATTGATTCAATTAGCTTTATAGAATTTATTTGACATTCAATCTATTCAAAAAGTTTTGTTTTGAATGTGTTTGACTTTCCTTTGATTTAATTAGCTTTGTTTGAATGTGTTTGGCTTAAATTTGCTTCAAAAAACCTTTGTTTGAATGTGTTTGGCTTAATTTGATTCATAAAGCTTGTTTGAATGTGTTTGGCTTTCAATTGATTCAATTAGCTTTGTAGAATCCACTTGACATTCATTTTATTCAAAAAGCTTTGTTTGAATGTGTAAGACTTTCATTTGATTTAATTATCTTTGTTTCAATGTGTTTGGCTTAAATTTGATTCAAAAACCTTTGTTTGAATGCGTTTGACTTTCATTTGATTCAATTAGCTTCGTTTGAATGTGTTTGACTTTCAATTGATTCAATTAGCTTTGTTTGAATGTGTTTGGCTTAAATTTGATTCATAAAGCTTGTTTGAATGTGTTTGACTTTCATTTGATTCAATTAGCTTTGTTTGAATGTATTTGAATTTCATTTGATTTAATTAGCTTTGTTGAATGCATTTGACGTTAATTTTGATTCACAAAGCTTTGTTTGAATGTGTTGGACTTTCATTGGATTCAATTAGCTTTGTTTGAATGTGTTTGACTTTCAATTGATTCAATTAGCTTTGTAGAATGCATTTGACATTTATTTTATTCAAAAAGCTTTGTTTGAATGTGTTTGACTTTCATTTCGATTTAATTAGCTTTGTTTCAATGTGTTTGGCTTAAATTTTGATTCAAAAACCTTTGTTTGAATGTGTTTGACTTTCATTTGATTCAATTAGCTTCGTTTGAATTTGTTTGACTTTCAATTGATTCAATTAGCTTTGTTTGAATGTGTTTGGCTTAATTTGATTCATAAAGCTTGTTTTGAATGTCATTTTGACTTTCATTTGATTCAATTTGCTTTGTTGAATGCATTTGACATTTAATTTGATTCACAAAGCTTTATTTGAATGTGTTTACTTTCATTGGATTCAATTAGCGTTTGTTTGAATGTTTTGACTTTCATTCGATTCAATTAGCTTTAATGAATGCATTTGACATTCATTTGATTCAAAAAGCTATAGTTGAATGTGTTTGACTTTCATTTGATTCAATTAGGTTTGTTTGAATGTGCTTGACTTTTATTTGATTCAATTAGCTTTATTTGAATGTTTTGAAATTCATTTGATTCAATTAGCTTTGTTTGAATGTGTTTGACTTTCATTGGATTCAATTAGCTTTGTTTGAATGTGTTTGACTTTCAATTGATTCAATTAGCTTTGTAGAATGCATTTGACATTTATTTTATTCAAAAAGCTTTGTTTGAATGTGTTTGACTTTCATTTTATTTAATTAGCTTTGTTTCAATGTGTTTGGCTTAAATTTGATTCAAAAACCTTGTTTGAATGTGTTTGACTAACATTTGATTCAATTAGCTTCGTTTGAATGTGTTTGACTTTCAATTGATTCAATTAGCTTTGTTTGAATGTGTTTGGCTTAAATTTGATTCATAAAGCTTGTTTTGAATGCATTTACTTTCATTTGATTCAATTTGCTTTGTTGAATGCATTTGACATTAATTTGATTCACAAAGCTTTATTTGAATGTGTTTGACTTTCATTGATTAATTAGGTTTGTTTGAATGTCTTTGACTTTCATTCGATTCAATTAGCTTTAATGAATGCATTTGACATTCATTTGATTCAAAAAGCTATAGTTGAATGTGTTTGACTTTCATTTGATTCAATTAGGTTTGTTTGAATGTGCTTGACTTTTATTTGATTCAATTAGCTTTATTTGAATGTGTTTGAATTCATTTGATTTAATTAGCTTTGTTTGAATGTGTTTGACTTTCATTTGATTCAATTAGCTTTGTTGAATGCATTAGACTTTAATTTGATTTAAAAAGCTTTATTTGAATGTGTTTGATTTTCATTGGATTCAATTAGCTTTGTTTGAATGTGTTTCACTTTTAATTGATTCAATTAGCTTTATAGAATGCATTTGACATTCATTTTATTCAAAAAGTTTGTTTGAATGTGTTTCACTTTCTTTGATTTAATTAGCTTTGTTTGAATGTGTTTGGCTTAAATTTGATTCAAAAACCTTTGTTTGAATGTGTTTTGCTTAAATTTGATTCATAAAGCTTGTTTGAATGTGTTTGGCTTTCAATTGATTCAATTAGCTTTGTAGAATTCATTTGACATTCATTTTATTCAAAAAGCTTTGTTTGAATGTGTAAGACTTTCATTTGATTTAATTAGCTTTGTTTCAATGTGTTTGGCTTAAATTTGATTCAAAAACCTTTGTTTGAATGTGTTTGACTTTCATTTGATTCAATTAGCTTCGTTTGAATGTGTTTGACTTTCAATTGATTCAATTAGCTTTGTTTGAATGTGTTTGGCTTAAATTTGATTCATAAAGCTTGTTTGAATGTGTTTGACTTTCATTTGATTCAATTAGCTTTGTTTGAATGTATTTGAGTTTCATTTGATTTAATTAGCTTTGTTGAATGCATTTGACGTTAATTTGATTCACAAAGCTTTGTTTGAATGTGTTTGACTTTCATTGGATTCAATTAGCTTTGTTTGAATGTGTTTGACTTTCAATTGATTCAATTAGCTTTGTAGAATGCATTTGACATTTATTTTATTCAAAAAGCTTTGTTTGAATGTGTTTGACTTTCATTTGATTTAATTAGCTTTGTTTCAATGTGTTTGGCTTAAATTTGATTCAAAAACCTTTGTTTGAATGTGTTTGACTTTCATTTGATTCAATTAGCTTCGTTTTGAATGTGTTTGACTTTCAATTGATTCAATTACCTTTCTTTGAATGTGTTTGGCTTAAATTTGATTCATAAAGCTTGTTTGAATGCATTTGACTTTCATTTAATTCAATTTGCTTGTTGAATGCATTTGACATTAATTTGATTCACAAATCTTTATTTGAATGTGTTTGACTTTCATTGGATTCAATTAGGTTTGTTTGAATGTCTTTGATTTTCATTCGATTCAATTAGCTTTAATGAATGCATTTGACATTCATTTGATTCAAAAAGCTATAGTTGAATGTGTTTGACTTTCACTTGATTCAATTAGGTTTGTTTGAATGTGCTTGACTTTTATTTGATTCAATTAGCTTTATTTGAATGTTTGAAATTCATTTGATTCAATTAGCTTGTTTGAATGTGTTTGACTTTCATTGGATTCAATTAGCTTTGTTTGAATGTGTTTGACTTTCAATTGATTCAATTAGCTTTTGTAGAATGCATTTGACATTTATTTTATTCAAAAAGCTTTGTTTGAATGTGTTTGACTTTCATTTTATTTAATTAGCTTTGTTTCAATGTGTTTGGCTTAAATTTGATTCAAAAACCTTTGTTTGAATGTGTTTGACTAACATTTGATTCAATTAGCTTCGTTTGAATGTGTTTGACTTTCAATTGATTCAATTAGCTTTGTTTGAATGTGTTTGGCTTAAATTTGATTCATAAAGCTTGTTTGAATGCATTTGACTTTCATTTGATTCAATTTGCTTTGTTGAATGCATTTGACATTAATTTGATTCACAAAGCTTTATTTGAATGTGTTTGACTTTCATTGGATTCAATTAGGTTTGTTTGAATGTCTTTGACTTTCATTCGATTCAATTAGCTTTAATGAATGCATTTGACATTCATTTGATTCAAAAGCTATAGTTGAATGTGTTTGACTTTCATTTGATTCAATTAGGTTTGTTTGAATGTGCTTGACTTTTATTTGATTCAATTAGCTTTATTTGAATGTGTTTGAAATTCATTTGATTCAATTAGCTTTGTTTGAATGTGTTTGACTTTCATTTGATTCAATTAGCTTTGTTGAATGCATTAGACTTTAATTTGATTTAAAAAGCTTTATTTGAATGTGTTTGATTTTCATTGGATTCAATTAGCTTTGTTTGAATGTGTTTCAGTTTTAATTGACTCAATTAGCTTTATAGAATGCATTTGACATTCATTTTATTCAAAAAGTTTTGTTTGAATGTGTTTCACTTTCCTTTGATTTAATTAGCTTTGTTTGAATGTGTTTGGCTTAAATTTGATTCAAAAACCTTTGTTTGAATGTGTTTGGCTTAAATTGATTCATAAAGCTTGTTTGAATGTGTTTGGCTTTCAATTGATTCAATTAGCTTTGTAGAATTCATTGACATTCATTTTATTCAAAAAGCTTTGTTTGAATGTGTAAGACTTTCATTTGATTTAATTAGCTTTGTTTCAATGTGTTTGGCTTAAATTTGATTCAAAAACCTTTGTTTGAATGTTTGACTTTCATTTGATTCAATTAGCTTCGTTTGAATGTGTTTGACTTTCAATTGATTCAATTAGCTTTGTTTGAATGTGTTTGGCTTAAATTTGATTCATAAAGCTTGTTTGAATGTGTTTGACTTTCATTTGATTCAATTAGCTTGTTTGAATGTATTTGAGTTTCATTTGATTTAATTAGCTTTGTTGAATGCATTTGACGTTAATTTGATTCACAAAGCTTTGTTTGAATGTGTTTGACTTTCATTGGATTCAATTAGCTTTGTTTGAATGTGTTTGACTTTCAATTGATTCAATTAGCTTTGTAGAATGCATTTGACATTTATTTTATTCAAAAAGCTTTGTTTGAATGTGTTTGACTTTCATTTGATTTAATTAGCTTTGTTTCAATGTGTTTGGCTTAAATTTGATTCAAAAACCTTTGTTTGAATGTGTTTGACTTTCATTTGATTCAATTAGCTTCGTTTGAATGTGTTTGACTTTCAATTGATTCAATTAGCTTTGTTTGAATGTGTTTGGCTTAAATTTGATTCATAAAGCTTGTTTGAATGCATTTGACTTTCATTTGATTCAATTTGCTTTGTTGAATGCATTTGACATTAATTTGATTCACAAAGCTTTATTTGAATGTGTTTGACTTTCATTGGATTCAATTAGGTTTTTTTAATGTCTTTGATTTCATTCGATTCAATTAGCTTTAATGAATGCATTTGACATTCATTTGATTCAAAAAGCTATAGTTGAATGTGTTTGACTTTCATTTGATTCAATTAGGTTTGTTTGAATGTGCTTGACTTTTATTTGATTCAATTAGCTTTATTTGAATGTTTTTGAAATTCATTTGATTCAATTAGCCTTGTTTGAATGTGTTTGACTTTCATTGGATTCAATTAGCTTTGTTTGAATGTGTTTGACTTTCAATTGATTCAATTAGCTTTGTAGAATGCATTTGACATTTATTTTATTCAAAAAGCTTTGTTTGAATGTGTTTGACTTTCATTTTATTTAATTAGCTTTGTTTCAATGTGTTTGGCTTAAATTTGATTCAAAAACCTTGTTTGAATGTGTTTGACCATTTGATTCAATTAGCTTCGTTTGAATGTTTGACTTTCAATTGATTCAATTAGCTTTGTTTGAATGTGTTTGGCTTAAATTTGATTCATAAAGCTTGTTTGAATGCATTTGACTTTCATTTGATTCAATTTGCTTTGTTGAATGCATTTGACATTAAATTGATTCACAAAGCTTTTTTGAATGTGTTTAACTTTCATTGGATTCAATTAGGTTTGTTTGAATGTCTTTGACTTTCATTCGATTCAATTAGCTTTAATGAATGCATTTGACATTCATTTGATTCAAAAAGCTATAGTTGAATGTGTTTGACTTTCATTTGATTCAATTAGGTTTGTTTGAATGTGCTTGACTTTTATTTGATTCAATTAGCTTTATTTGAATGTGTTTGAAATTCATTTGATTCAATTAGCTTTGTTTGAATGTGTTTGACTTTCATTTGATTCAATTAGCTTTGTTGAATGCATTAGACTTTAATTTGATTTAAAAAGCTTTATTTGAATGTGTTTGATTTTCATTGGATTCAATTAGCTTTGTTTGAATGTGTTTCAGTTTTAATTGATTCAATTAGCTTTATAGAATGCATTTGACATTCATTTTATTCAAAAAGTTTTGTTTGAATGTGTTTCACTTTCCTTTGATTTAATTAGCTTTGTTTGAATGTGTTTGGCTTAAATTTGATTCTTGTTTGAATTAAATTTGATTCTTGTTTGAATGTGTTTGGCTTTCAATTGATTCAATTAGCTTTGTAGAATTCATTTGACATTCATTTTATTCAAAAAGCTTTGTTTGAATGTGTAAGACTTTCATTTGATTTAATTAGCTTTGTTTCAATGTGTTTGGCTTAAATTTGATTCAAAAACCTTTGTTTGAATGTGTTTGACTTTCATTTGATTCAATTAGCTTCGTTTGAATGTGTTTGACTTTCAATTGATTCAATTAGCTTTGTTTGAATGTGTTTTGCTTAAATTTGATTCATAAAGCTTGTTTGAATGTTTGATTTGATTCAATTAGCTTTGTTTGAATGTATTTGAGTTTCATTTGATTTAATTAGCTTTGTTGAATGCATTTGACGTTAATTTGATTCACAAAGCTTTGTTTGAATGTGTTTTGACTTTCATTGGATTCAATTAGCTTTGTTTGAATGTGTTTGACTTTCAATTGATTCAATTAGCTTTGTAGAATGCATTTTGACATTTATTTTATTCAAAAAGCTTTGTTTGAATGTTTGACTTTCATTTGATTTAATTAGCTTTGTTTCAATGTGTTTGGCTTAAATTTGATTCAAAAACCTTTGTTTGAATGTGTTTGACTTTCATTTGATTCAATTAGCTTCGTTTGAATGTGTTTGACTTTCAATTGATTCAATTAGCTTTGTTTGAATGTGTTTGGCTTAAATTTGATTCATAAAGCTTGTTTGAATGCATTTGACTTTCATTTGATTCAATTTGCTTTGTTGAATGCATTTGACATTAATTTGATTCACAAAGCTTTATTTGAATGTGTTTGACTTTCATTGGATTCAATTAGGTTTGTTTGAATGTTTGATTTTCATTCGATTCAATTAGCTTTAATGAATGCATTTGACATTCATTTGATTCAAAAAGCTATAGTTGAATTTGACTTTCATTTGATTCAATTAGGTTTGTTTGAATGTGCTTGACTTTTATTTGATTCAATTAGCTTTATTTGAATGTTTGAAATTCATTTGATTCAATTAGCTTTGTTTGAATGTGTTTGACTTTCATTGGATTCAATTAGCTTTGTTTGAATGTGTTTGACTTTCAATTGATTCAATTAGCTTTGTAGAATGCATTTGACATTTATTTTATTCAAAAAGCTTTGTTTGAATGTGTTTGACTTTCATTTTATTTAATTAGCTTTGTTTCAATGTGTTTGGCTTAAATTTGATTCAAAAACCTTTGTTTGAATGTGTTTGACTAACATTTGATTCAATTAGCTTCGTTTGAATGTGTTTGACTTTCAATTGATTCAATTAGCTTTGTTTGAATGTGTTTGGCTTAAATTTGATTCATAAAGCTTGTTTGAATGCATTTGACTTTCATTTGATTCAATTTGCTTTGTTGAATGCATTTGACATTAAATTGATTCACAAAGCTTTATTTGAATGTGTTTGACTTTCATTGATTCAATTAGGTTTGTTTGAATGTCTTTGACTTTCATTCGATTCAATTAGCTTTAATGAATGCATTTGACATTCATTTGATTCAAAAGCTATAGTTGAATGTGTTTGACTTTCATTTGATTCAATTAGGTTTGTTTGAATGTGCTTGACTTTTATTTGATTCAATTAGCTTTATTTGAATGTGTTTGAAATTCATTTGATTCAATTAGCTTTGTTTGAATGTGTTTGACTTTCATTTGATTCAATTAGCTTTGTTGAATGCATTAGACTTTAATTTGATTTTAAAAAGCTTTATTTGAATGTGTTTGATTTTCATTGGATTCAATTAGCTTTGTTTGAATGTGTTTCTTTTAATTGATTCAATTAGCTTTATAGAATGCATTTGACATTCATTTTATTCAAAAAGTTTTGTTTGAATGTGTTTCACTTTCCTTTGATTTAATTAGCTTTGTTTGAATGTGTTTGGCTTAAATTTGATTCAAAAACCTTTGTTTGAATGTGTTTGGCTTAAATTTGATTCATAAAGCTTGTTTGAATGTGTTTGGCTTTCAATTGATTCAATTAGCTTTGTAGAATTCATTTGACATTCATTTTATTCAAAAAGCTTTGTTTGAATGTGTAAGACTTTCATTTGATTTAATTAGCTTTGTTTCAATGTGTTTGGCTTAAATTTGATTCAAAAACCTTTGTTTGAATGTGTTTGACTTTCATTTGATTCAATTTGCTTCGTTTGAATGTGTTTGACTTTCAATTGATTCAATTAGCTTGTTTGAATGTGTTTGGCTTAAATTTGATTCATAAAGCTTGTTTGAATGTGTTTGACTTTCATTTGATTCAATTAGCTTGTTTGAATGTATTTGAGTTTCATTTGATTTAATTAGCTTTGTTGAATGCATTTGACGTTAATTTGATTCACAAAGCTTTGTTTGAATGTGTTTGACTTTCATTGATTCAATTAGCTTTGTTTGAATGTGTTTGACTTTCAATTGATTCAATTAGCTTTGTAGAATGCATTTGACATTTATTTTATTCAAAAAGCTTTGTTTGAATGTGTTTGACTTTCATTTGATTTAATTAGCTTTGTTTCAATGTGTTTGGCTTAAATTTGATTCAAAAACCTTTGTTTGAATGTTTGACTTTCATTTGATTCAATTAGCTTCGTTTGAATGTGTTTGACTTTCAATTGATTCAATTAAATGTGTTTTGCTTAAATTTGATTCATAAAGCTTGTTTGAATGCATTTGACTTTCATTTAATTCAATTTGCTTTGTTGAATGCATTTGACATTAATTTGATTCACAAAGCTTTATTTGAATGTGTTTGACTTTCATTGGATTCAATTAGGTTTGTTTGAATTTGACTTTCATTCGATTCAATTAGCTTTAATGAATGCATTTGACATTCATTTGATTCAAAAAGCTATAGTTGAATGTGTTTGACTTTCATTGATTCAATTAGGTTTGTTTGAATGTGCTTGACTTTTATTTGATTCAATTAGCTTTTTTGAATGTTTGAAATTCATTTGATTCAATTAGCCTTGTTTGAATGTGTTTGACTTTCATTGGATTCAATTAGCTTTGTTTGAATGTGTTTGACTTTCAATTGATTCAATTAGCTTTGTAGAATGCATTTGACATTTATTTTATTCAAAAAGCTTTGTTTGAATGTGTTTGACTTTCATTTGATTTAATTAGCTTTGTTTCAATGTGTTTGGCTTAAATTTGATTCAAAAACCTTTGTTTGAATGTGTTTGACCATTTGATTCAATTAGCTTCGTTTGAATGTGTTTGACTTTCAATTGATTCAATTAGCTTTGTTTGAATGTGTTTGGCTTAAATTTGATTCATAAAGCTTGTTTGAATGCATTTGACTTTCATTTGATTCAATTTGCTTTGTTGAATGCATTTGACATTAAATTGATTCACAAAGCTTTATTTGAATGTGTTTGACTTTCATTGGATTCAATTAGGTTTGTTTGAATGTCTTTGACTTTCATTCGATTCAATTAGCTTTAATGAATGCATTTGACATTCATTTGATTCAAAAAGAAGTTGAATGTGTTTGACTTTCATTTGATTCAATTAGGTTTGTTTGAATGTGCTTGACTTTTATTTGATTCAATTAGTTTGAATGTGTTTGAAATTCATTTGATTCAATTAGCTTTGTTTGAATGTGTTTGACTTTCATTTGATTCAATTAGCTTTGTTGAATGCATTAGACTTTAATTTGATTTAAAAAGCTTTATTTGAATGTGTTTGATTTTCATTGGATTCAATTAGCTTTGTTTGAATGTGTTTCTTTTAATTGACTCAATTAGCTTTATAGAATGCATTTGACATTCATTTTATTCAAAAAGTTTTGTTTGAATGTGTTTCACTTTCCTTTGATTTAATTAGCTTTGTTTGAATGTGTTTTGCTTAAATTTGATTCAAAAACCTTTGTTGAATGTGTTTGGCTTAAATTTGATTCATAAAGCTTGTTTGAATGTGTTTGCTTTCAATTGATTCAATTAGCTTTGTAGAATTCATTTGACATTCATTTTATTCAAAAAGCTTTGTTTGAATGTGTTGACTTTCATTTGATTTAATTAGCTTTGTTTCAATGTGTTTGGCTTAAATTTGATTCAAAAACCTTTGTTTGAATTGTTTGACTTTCATTTGATTCAATTAGCTTCGTTTGAATGTGTTTGACTTTCAATTGATTCAATTAGCTTTTTTGAATGTGTTTGGCTTAAATTTGATTCATAAAGCTTGTTTGAATGTGTTTGACTTTCATTTGATTCAATTAGCTTTGTTTGAATGTATTTGAGTTTCATTTGATTTAATTAGCTTTGTTGAATGCATTTGACGTTAATTTGATTCACAAAGCTTTGTTTGAATGTGTTTGACTTTCATTGGATTCAATTAGCTTTGTTTGAATGTGTTTGACTTTCAATTGATTCAATTAGCTTTGTAGAATGCATTTGACATTTATTTTATTCAAAAAGCTTTGTTTGAATGTGTTTGACTTTCATTTGATTTAATTAGCTTTGTTTCAATGTGTTTGGCTTAAATTTGATTCAAAAACCTTTGTTTGAATGTGTTTGACTTTCATTTGATTCAATTAGCTTCGTTTGAATGTGTTTGACTTTCAATTGATTCAATTATTTGAATGTGTTTGGCAATTTGATTCATAAAGCTTGTTTGAATGCATTTGACTTTCATTCAATTTGCTTTGTTGAATGCATTTGACATTAATTTGATTTCTTTATTTGAATGTGTTTGACTTTCATTGGATTCAATTAGGTTTGTTTGAATGTCTTTGATTTCATTCGATTCAATTAGCTTTAATGAATGCATTTGACATTCATTTGATTCAAAAAGCTATAGTTGAATGTGTTTGACTTTCATTTGATTCAATTAGGTTTGTTTGAATGTGCTTGACTTTTATTTGATTCAATTAGCTTTATTTGAATGTTTTTCATTTGATTCAATTAGCTTGTTTGAATGTGTTTGACTTTCATTTGATTCAATTAGCTTTGTTTGAATGTGTTTGACTTTCAATTGATTCAATTAGCTTTGTAGAATGCATTTGACATTTATTTTATTCAAAAAGCTTTGTTTGAATGTGTTTGACTTTCATTTGATTTAATTAGCTTTGTTTCAATGTGTTTGGCTTAAATTTGATTCAAAAACCTTTGTTTGAATGTGTTTGACTTTCATTTGATTCAATTAGCTTCGTTTGAATGTGTTTTGACTTTCAATTGATTCAATTAGCTTTGTTTGAATGTGTTTGGCTTAAATTTGATTCATAAAGCTTGTTTGAATGCATTTGACTTTCATTTGATTCAATTTGCTTTGTTGAATGCATTTGACATTAATTTGATTCACAAAGCTTTATTTGAATGTGTTTGACTTTGATTGGATTCAATTAGGTTTGTTTGAATGTCTTTGACTTTCATTCGATTCAATTAGCTTTAATGAGTGCATTTGACATTCATTTGATTCAAAAAGCGATAGTTGAATGTGTTTGACTTTCATTTTGATTCAATTAGGTTTGTTTGAATGTGCTTGACTTTTATTTGATTCAATTAGCTTTATTTGAATGTGTTTGAAATTCATTTGATTTAATTAGCTTTGTTTGAATGTGTTTGACTTTCATTTGATTCAATTAGCTTTGTTGAATGCATTAGACTTTAATTTAATTTAAAAAGCTTTATTTGAATGTGTTTGATTTTCATTGGATTCAATTAGCTTTGTTTGAATGTGTTTCACTTTTAATTGATTCAATTAGCTTTATAGAATGCATTTGACATTCATTTTATTGAAAAAGTTTTGTTTGAATGTGTTTCACTTTCCTTTGATTTAATTAGCTTTGTTTGAATGTGTTTGGCTTAAATTTGATTCAAAAACCTTTGTTTGAATGTGTTTGGCTTAAATTTGATTCATAAAGCTTGTTTGAATGTGTTTGGCTTTCAATTGATTCAATTAGCTTTGTAGAATTCATTTGACATTCATTTTATTCAAAAAGCTTTGTTTAAATGTGTAAGACTTTCATTTCATTTAATTAGCTTTGTTTCAATGTGTTTGGCTTAAATTTGATTCAAAAACCTTTGTTTGAATGTGTTTGACTTTCATTTGATTCAATTAGCTTCGTTTGAATGTGTTTGACTTTCAATTGATTCAATTAGCTTTGTTTGAATGTGTTTGGCTTAAATTTGATTCATAAAGCTTGTTAGAATGTGTTTGACTTTCAATTGATTCAATTTAGCTTCGTTTCAATGTGTTTGACTTTTAATTGATTCAATTAGCTTTGTTTGAATGTGTTTGGCTTAAATTTGATTCATAAAGCTTGTTTGAATGTGTTTGACTTTCATTTGATTCAATTAGCTTTGTTTGAATGTGTTTTACTTTCTATTGATTCAATTAGCTTTGTAGAATGCATTTGACATTTATTCTATTCAAAAAGCTTTGTTTGAATGTGTTTGACTTTCATTTGATTTAATTAGCTTTGTTTCAATGTGTTTGGCTTAAATTTGATTCAAAAACCTTTGTTTGAATGTGTTTGACTTTCATTTGATTCAATTAGCTTCGTTTGAATGTGTTTGACTTTCAATTGATTCAATTAGCTTTGTTTGAATGTGTTTGGCTTAAATTTGATTCATAAAGCTTGTTTGAATGCATTTGACTTTCATTTGATTCAATTAGCTTTATTTGAATGTGTTTGAAATTCATTTGATTCAATTAGCTTTGTTTGAATGTGATTGACTTTCATTTGATTTAATTAGCTTTGTTAAATGCATTAGACTTTAATTTGATTTAAAAAGCTTTATTTGAATGTGTTTGATTTTCATTGGATTCAATTAGCTTTGTTTGAATGTGTTCACTTTTAATTGATTCAATTAGCTTTATAAAATTCATTTAACATTCATTTTATTCAAAAAGTTTTGTTTGAAAGTGTTTGACTTTCATTTGATTTAGTTAGCTTTGTTTGAATGTGTTTGGCTTAAATTTGATTCAAAAACATTTGTTTTGAATGTGTTTGGCTTAAATTTGATTCATAAAGCTTGTTTGAATGTGTTTGGCTTTCAATTGATTCAATTAGCTTTGTAGAATTCATTTGACATACATTTTATTCAAAAAGCTTTGTTTGAATGTGTAAGACTTTCATTTGATTTAATTAGCTTTGTTTCAATGTGTTTGGCTTAAATTTGATTCAAAAACCTTTGTTTGAATGTGTTTGACTTTCATTTGATTCAATTAGCTTCGTTTGAATGTGTTTGACTTTCAATTGATTCAATTAGCTTTGTTTGAATGTGTTTGGCTTAAATTTGATTCATAAAGCTTGTTTGAATGTGTTTGACTTTCATTTGATTCAATTAGCTTTGTTTGAATGTATTTGAGTTTCATTTGATTTAATTAGCTTTGTTGAATGCATTTGACGTTAATTTGATTCACAAAGCTTTGTTTGAATGTGTTTGACTTTCATTGGATTCAATTAGCTTTGTTTGAATGTGTTTGACCTTCAATTGATTCAATTAGCTTTGTAGAATGCATTTGACATTTATTTTATTCAAAAAGCTTTGTTTGAATGTGTTTGACTTTCATTTGATTTAATTAGCTTTGTTTCAATGTGTTTGGCTTAAATTTGATTCAAAAACCTTTGTTTGAATGTGTTTGACTTTCATTTGGTTCAATTAACTTCGTTTGAATGTGTTTGACTTTCTATTGATTCAATTAGCTTTGTTTGAATGTGTTTGGCTTAAATTTGATTCATAAAGCTTGTTTGAATGCATTTGACTTTCATTTGATTCAATTTGCTTTGTTGAATGCATTTGACATTAATTTGATTCACAAAGCTTTATTTGAATGTGTTTGACTTTGATTGGATTCAAATAGGTTTGTTTGAATGTCTTTGACTTTCATTCGATTCAATTAGCTTTAATGAGTGCATTTGACATTCATTTGATTCAAAAAGCTATAGTTGAATGTGGTTGACTTTCATTTGATTCAATTAGGTTTGTTTGAATGTGCTTGACTTTTATTTGATTCAATTAGCTTTATTTGAATGTGTTTGAAATTCATTTGATTCAATTAGCTTTGTTTGAATGTGTTTGACTTTCATTTGATTCAATTAGCTTTGTTGAATGCATTAGACTTTAATTTAATTTAAAAAGCTTTATTTGAATGTGTTTGATTTTCATTGGATTCAATTAGCTTTGTTTGAATGTGTTTCACTTTTAATTGATTCAATTAGCTTTATAGAATGCATTTGACATTCATTTTATTCAAAAAGTTTTGTTTGAATGTGTTTGACTTTCCTTTGATTTAATTAGCTTTGTTTGAATGTGTTTTTTCTTAAATTTGATTCAAAAACCTTTGTTTGAATGTGTTTGGCTTAAATTTGATTCATAAAGCTTGTTTGAATGTGTTTGGCTTTCAATTGATTCAATTAGCTTTGTAGAATTAATTTGACATTCATTTTATTCAAAAAGCTTTGTTTAAATGTGTAAGACTTTCATTTCATTTAATTAGCTTTGTTTCAATGTGTTTGGCTTAAATTTGATTCAAAAACCTTTGTTTGAATGTGTTTGACTTTCATTTGATTCAATTAGCTTCGTTTGAATGTGTTTGACTTTCAATTGATTCAATTAGCTTTGTTTGAATGTGTTTGGCTTAAATTTGATTGATAAAGCTTGTTTGAATGTGTTTGACTTTCATTTGATTCAATTAGCTTTGTTTGAATGTATTTGAGTTTCATTTGATTTAATTAGCTTTGTTGAATGCATTTGACGTTAATTTGATTCACAAAGCTTTGTTTGAATGTGTTTGACTTTCATTGGATTCAATTAGCTTTGTTTGAATCTGTTTGACTTTCAATTGATTCAATTAGCTTTAAAGAATGCATTTGACATTTATTTTATTCAAAAAGCTTTGTTTGAATGTGTTTGACTTTCATTTGATTTAATTAGCTTTGTTTCAATGTGTTTGGCTTAAATTTGATTCAAAAACCTTTGTTTGAATGTGTTTGACTTTCATTTGATTCAATTAGCTTCGTTTGAATGTGTTTGGCTTTCAATTGATTCAATTAGCTTTGTTTGAATGTGTTTGGCTTAAATTTGATTCATAAAGCTTGTTTGAATGCATTTGACTTTCATTTGATTTAATTTGCTTTGTTGAATGCATTTGCCATTAATATGATTCACAAAGCTTTATTTGAATGTGTTTGACTTTGATTGGATTCAATTAGGTTTGTTTGAATGTCTTTGACTTTCATTCGATTCAATTAGCTTTAATGAATGCATTTGTCATTCATTTGATTCAAAAAGCTATAGTTGAATGTGTTTGGCTTTCATTTGATTCAATTAGGTTTGTTTGAATGTGCTTGACTTAAATTTGATTCAAAAACCTTTGTTTGAATGTGTTTGGCTTAAATTTGATTCATAAAGCTTGTTTGAATGTGTTTGGCTTTCAATTGATTCAATTAGCTTTGTAGAATTCATTTGATATTCATTTTATTCAAAAAGCTTTGTTTGAATGTGTAAGACTTTCATTTGATTTAATTACCTTTGTTTCAATGTGTTTGGCTTAAATTTGATTCAAAAACCTTTGTTTGAATGTGTTTGACATTTATTTGATTCAATTAGCTTCGTTTAAATGTGTTTGACTTTCAATTGATTCAATTAGCTTTGTTTGAATATGTTTGGCTTAAATTTGATTCATAAAGCTTGTTTGAATGTGTTTGACTTTCATTTGATTCAATTAGCTTTGTTTGAATGTATTTGAGTTTCATTTGATTTAATTAGCTTTGTTGAATGCATTTGACGTTAATTTGATTCACAAAGCTTTGTTTGAATATGTTTGACTTTTATTGGATTCAATTAGCTTTGTTTGAATGTGTTTGACTTTCAATTGATTCAATTAGCTTTGTAGAATGCATTTGACATTTATTTTATTCAAAAAGCTTTGTTAGAATGTGTTTGACTTTCATTTGATTTAATTAGCTTTGTTTCAATGTGTTTGGCTTAAATTTGATTCAAAAACCTTTGTTTGAATGTGTTTGACTTTCATTTGATTCTATTAGCTTCGTTTGAATGTGTTTGACTTTCAATTGATTCAATTAGCTTTGTTTGAATGTGTTTGGCTTAAATTTGATTCATAAAGCTTGTTTGAATGCATTTGACTTTCATTTGATTCAATTTGCTTTGTTGAATGCATTTGACATTAATTTGATTCTCAAAGCTTTATTTGAATGTGTTTGACTTTGATTGAATTCAATTAGGTTTGTTTGAATGTCTTTGACTTTCATTCGATTCAATTAGCTTTAATGAAAGCATTTGACATTCATTTGATTCAAAAAGCTATAGTTGAATGTGTTTGACTTTCATTTGATTCAATTAGGTTTGTTTGAATGTGCTTGACTTTTATTTGATTCAATTAGCTTGATTTGAATTTGTTTGAAATTCATTTGATTCAATTAGCTTTGTTTGAATGTGTTTGACTTTCATTTGATTCAATTAGCTTTGTTGAATGCATTAGACTTTAATTTGATTTAAAAAGCTTTATTTGAATGTGTTTGATTTTAATTGGATTCAATTAGCTTTGTTTGAATGTGTTTGACTTTCATTTGATTTAATTAGCTTTGTGTCAATGTGTTTGGCTTAAATTTTATTCAAAAACCTTTGTTTGAATGTGTTTGACATTTATTTGATTCAATTAGCTTCGTTTAAATGTGTTTGACTTTCAATTGATTCAATTAGCTTTGTTTGAATATGTTTGGCTTAAATTTGATTCATAAAGCTTGTTTGAATGTTTTTGACTTTCATTTGATTCAATTAGCTTTGTTTGAATGTATTTGAGTTTCATTTGATTTAATTAGCTTTGTTGAATGCATTTGACGTTAATTTGATTCACAAAGCTTTGTTTGAATATGTTTGACTTTTATTGGATTCAATTAGCTTTGTTTGAATGTGTTTGACTTTCAATTGATTCAATTAGCTTTGTAGAATGCATTTGACATTTATTTTATTCAAAAAGCTTTGTTAGAATGTGTTTGACTTTCATTTGATTTAATTAGCTTTGTTTCAATGTGTTTGGCTTATATTTGATTCAAAAACCTTTGTTTGAATGTGTTTGACTTTCATTTGATTCTATTAGCTTCGTTTGAATGTGTTTGACTTTCAATTGATTCAATTAGCTTTGTTTGAATGTCTTTGGCTTAAATTTGATTCATAAAGCTTGTTTGAATGCATTTGACTTTCATTTGATTCAATTTGCTTTGTTGAATGCATTTGACATTAATTTGATTCTCAAAGCTTTATTTGAATGTGTTTGACTTTGATTGAATTCAATTAGGTTTGTTTGAATGTCTTTGACTTTCATTCGATTCAATTAGCTTTAATGAAAGCATTTGACATTCATTTGATTCAAAAAGCTATAGTTGAATGTGTTTGACTTTCATTTGATTCAATTAGGTTTGTTTGAATGTGCTTGACTTTTATTTGATTCAATTAGCTTGATTTGAATTTGTTTGAAATTCATTTGATTCAATTAGCTTTGTTTGAATGTGTTTGACTTTCATTTGATTCAATTAGCTTTGTTGAATGCATTAGACTTTAATTTGATTTAAAAAGCTTTATTTGAATGTGTTTGATTTTAATTGGATTCAATTAGCTTTGTTTGAATGTGTTTGACTTTCATTTGATTTAATTAGCTTTGTGTCAATGTGTTTGGCTTAAATTTTATTCAAAAACCTTTGTTTGAATGTGTTTGACATTTATTTGATTCAATTAGCTTCGTTTAAATGTGTTTGACTTTCAATTGATTCAATTAGCTTTGTTTGAATATGTTTGGCTTAAATTTGATTCATAAAGCTTGTTTGAATGTTTTTGACTTTCATTTGATTCAATTAGCTTTGTTTGAATGTATTTGAGTTTCATTTGATTTAATTAGCTTTGTTGAATGCATTTGACGTTAATTTGATTCACAAAGCTTTGTTTGAATGTGTTTGACTTTCATTTGGTTCAATTAACTTCGTTTGAATGTGTTTGACTTTCTATTGATTCAATTAGCTTTTATTGAATGTGTTTGACTTTCAATTGATTCAATAAGCTTTGTAGAATGCATTTGACATTTATTTTATTCAAAAAGCTTTGTTAGAATGTGTTTGACTTTCATTTGATTTAATTAGCTTTGTTTCAATGTGTTTGGCTTAAATTTGATTCAAAAACCTTTGTTTGAATGTGTTTGACTTTCATTTGATTCTATTAGCTTCGTTTGAATGTGTTTGACTTTCAATTGATTCAATTAGCTTTGTTTGAATGTGTTTGGCTTAAATTTGATTCATAAAGCTTGTTTGAATGCATTTGACTTTCATTTGATTCAATTTGCTTTGTTGAATGCATTTGACATTAATTTGATTCACAAAGCTTTATTTGAATGTGTTTGACTTAGATTGAATTCAATTAGGTTTTTTTGAATGTCTTTGACTTTCATTCGATTCAATTAGCTTTAATGAATGCATTTGACATTCATTTGATTCAAAAAGCTATAGTTGAATGTGTTTGACTTTCATTTGATTCAATTAGGTTTGTTTGAATGTGCTTGACTTTTATTTGATTCAATTAGCTTGATTTGAATGCATTTGACTTTCATTTGATTCAATTTGCTTTGTTGAATGCATTGGACATTAATTTGATTCACAAAGCTTTATTTAAATGTGTTTGACTTTGATTAGATTCAATTAGGTTTGTTTGAATGTCTTTGACTTTCATTCGATTCAATTAGCTTTAATGAATGCATTTGACATTCATTTGATTCAAAAAGCTATAGTTGAATGTGTTTGACTTTCATTTGATTCAATTAGGTTTGTTTGAATGTGCTTGACTTTTATTTGATTCAATTAGCTTTATTTGAATGTGTTTGAAATTCATTTGATTCAATTAGCTTTGTTTGAATGTGTTTGACTTTCATTTGATTCAATTAGCTTTGTTGAATGCATTAGACTTTAATTTGATTTAAAAAGCTTTATTTGAATGTGTTTGATTTTCATTTGATTCAATTAGCTTTGTTGAATGCATTAGCCTTTAATTAAATTTAAAAAGATTTATTTGACTGTGTTTGATTTTATTGCATTCAATTAGCTTTGTTTGAATGTGTTTCACTTTTAATTGACTCAATTAGCTTTATAGAATGCATTTGACATTCATTTTATTCAAAAAGTTTTGTTTGAATGTGTTTGACTTTCATTTGATTTAATTAGCTTTGTTTGAATGTGTTTGGGTTAAATTTGATTCAAAAACCTTTGTTTGAATGTGTTTGGCTTAAATTTGATTCATAAAGCTTGTTTGAATGTGTTTGACTTTTATTTGATTCAATTAGCTTTGTTTGAATGTATTTGAGTTTCATTTGATTTAATTAGCTTTGTTGAATGCATTTGACATTAATTTGATTCACAAAGCTTTGTTTGAATGTGTTTGACTTTCATTGGATTCAATTAGCTTTGTTTGAATGTGTTTGACTTTCACTTGATTCAATTAGCTTTGTTTGAATGTGTTTGGCTTAAATTTGATTCATAAAGCTTGTTTCAATGCATTTGACTTTCATTTGATTCAATTTGCTTTGTTGAATGCATTTGACATTAATTTGATTCACAAAGCTTTATTTGAATGTGTTTGACTTTGATTGGATTCAATTAGGTTTGTTTGAATGTCTTTGACTTTCATTCGATTCAATTAGCTTTAATGAATGCATTTGACATTCATTTGATTCAAAAAGCTATAGTTGAATGTGTTTGACTTTCATTTTATTCAATTAGGTTTGTTTGAATGTGCTTGACTTTTATTTGATTCAATTAGCTTTATTTGAATGTGTTTGAAATTCATTTGATTCAATTAGCTTTGTTTGAATGTGTTTGACTTTCATTTGATTCAATTAGCTTTGTTGAATGCATTAGACTTTAATTTGATTTAAAAAGCTTTATTTGAATGTGTTTGATTTTCATTTGATTCAATTAGCTTTGTTGAATGCATTAGCCTTTAATTAAATTTAAAAAGATTTATTTGACTGTGTTTGATTTTATTGCATTCAATTAGCTTTGTTTGAATGTGTTTCACTTTTAATTGACTCAATTAGCTTTATAGAATGCATTTGACATTCATTTTATTCAAAAAGTTTTGTTTGAATGTGTTTGACTTTCATTTGATTTAATTAGCTTTGTTTGAATGTGTTTGGGTTAAATTTGATTCAAAAACCTTTGTTTGAATGTGTTTGGCTTAAATTTGATTCATAAAGCTTGTTTGAATGTGTTTGACTTTTATTTGATTCAATTAGCTTTGTTTGAATGTATTTGAGTTTCATTTGATTTAATTAGCTTTGTTGAATGCATTTGACATTAATTTGATTCACAAAGCTTTGTTTGAATGTGTTTGACTTTCATTGGATTCAATTAGCTTTGTTTGAATGTGTTTGACTTTCACTTGATTCAATTAGCTTTGTTTGAATGTGTTTGGCTTAAATTTGATTCATAAAGCTTGTTTCAATGCATTTGACTTTCATTTGATTCAATTTGCTTTGTTGAATGCATTTGACATTAATTTGATTCACAAAGCTTTATTTGAATGTGTTTGACTTTGATTGGATTCAATTAGGTTTGTTTGAATGTCTTTGACTTTCATTCGATTCAATTAGCTTTAATGAATGCATTTGACATTCATTTGATTCAAAAAGCTATAGTTGAATGTGTTTGACTTTCATTTGATTTAATTAGGTTTGTTTGAATGTGCTTGACTTTTATTTGATTCAATTAGCTTTATTTGAATGTGTTTGAAATTCATTTGATTCAATTAGCTTTGTTTGAATGTGTTTGACTTTCATTTGATTCAATTAGCTTTGTTGAATGCATTAGACTTTAATTTGATTTAAAAAGCTTTATTTGAATGTGTTTGATTTTCATTGGATTCAATTAGCTTTGTTTGAATGTGTTTCACTTTTAATTGACTCAATTAGCTTTATAGAATGCATTTGACATTCATTTTATTCAACAAGTTTTGTTTGAATGTGTTTGACTTTCATTTGATTTAATTAGCTTTGTTTCAATGTGTTTGGCTTAAATTTGATTCATAAAGCTTTTTTGAATGTGTTTGGCTTTCAATTGATTCAATTAGCTTTGTAGAATTCATTTGACATTCATTTTATTCAAAAAGCTTTGTTTGAATGTGTAAGACTTTTATTTGATTTAATTAGCTTTGTTTCAATGTGTTTGGCTTAAATTTGATTCAAAAACCTTTGTTTAAATGTGTTTGACTTTCATTTGATTCAATTAGCTTTGTTTGAATGTGTTTGACTTTCAATTGATTCAATTAGCTTTGTTTGAATGTGTTTGGCTTAAATTTGATTCATAAAGCTTGTTTGAATGTGTTTGACTTTCATTTGATTCAATTAGCTTTGTTTGAATGTATTTGAGTTTCATTTTATTTAATTAGCTTTGTTGAACGCATTTGACGTTAATTTGATTCACAAAGCTTTGTTTGAATGTGTATGACTTTCATTGGATTCAATTAGCTTTGTTTGAATGTGTTTGACTTTCAATTGATTCAATTAGCTTTGTAGAATGCATTTGACATTTATTTTATTCAAAAAGTTTTGTTTGAATGTTTTTGACTTTCATTTGATTTAATTAGCTTTGTTTCAATGTGTTTGGCCTAAATTTGATTCAAAAACCTTTGTATGAATGTGTTTGACTTTCATTTGATTCAATTAGCTTCGTTTGAATGTGTTTGACTTTCAATTGATTCAATTAACTTTGTTTGAATGTGTTTGGCTTAAATTTGATTTATAAAGCTTGTTTGAATGCATTTGACTTTCATTTGATTCAATTAGCTTTATTTGAATGTGTTTGAAATTCATTTGATTCAATTAGGTTTGTTTGAATGTGTTTGACTTTCATTTGATTCAATTAGCTTTGTTGAATGCATTAGACTTTAATTTGATTTAAAAAGCTTTATTTGAATGTGCTTGACTTTCATTCTATTCAATTAGCTTTGTTTGAATGTGCTTGACATTCATTTGATTCAAAAAGCTATAGTTGAATGTGTTTGACTTTCATTTGATTCAATTAGGTTTGTTTGAATGTGCTTGACTTTTATTTGATTCAATTAGCTTTATTTGAATGTGGTTGAAATTCATTTGATTCAATTAGTTTTGTTTGAATGTGTTTGACTTTCATTTGATTCAATTAGCTTTGTTGAATGCATTAGACTTTAATTTGATTTAAAAAGCTTTATTTGAATGTGTTTGATTTTCATTGGATTCAATTAGCTTTGTTTGAATGTGTTTCACTTTTAATTGATTCAATTAGCTTTATAGAACGCAATTGACATTAATTTTATTCAAAAAGTTTTGTTTGAATGTGTTTGACTTTCCTTTGATTTAATTTGCTTTGTTTGAATGTGTTTGGCTTAAATTTGATTCAAAAACCTTTGTTTGAATGCGTTTGGCTTAAATTTGATTCATAAAGCTTGTTTGAATGTGTTTGGCTTTCAATTGATTCAATTAGCTTTGTAGAATTCATTTGACATTCATTTTATTCAAAAAGCTTTGTTTGAATGTGTAAGACTTTCATTTGATTTAATTAGCTTTGTTTCAATGTGTTTGGCTTAAATTTGATTCAAAAACCTTCGTTTGAATGTGTTTGACATTCATTTGATTCAATTAGCTTCGTTTGAATGTGTTTGACTTTTAATTGATTCAATTAGCTTTGTTTGAATGTGTTTGGCTTAAATTTGATTCATAAAGCTTGTTTGAATGTTTTGACTTTCATTTGATTCAATTGGCTTTGTTTGAATGTATTTGAGTTTCATTTGATTTAATTATCTTTGTTGAATGCATTTGACGTTAATTTGATTCACAAAGCTTTGTTTGAATGTGTTTGACTTTCATTAGATTCAATTAGCTTTGTTTGAATGTGTTTGACTTTCAATTGATTCAATTAGCTTTGTAGAATGCATTTGACATTTATTTTATTAAAAAGCTTTGTTTGAATGTGTTTGACTTTAATTTGATTTAATTAGCTTTGTTTCAATGTGTTTGGCTTAAATTTGATTCAAAAACCTTTGTTTGAATGTGTTTGACTTTCATTTGATTCAATTAGCTTCGTTTGAATGTGTTTGACTTTCAATTGATTCAATTAGCTTTGTTTGAATGTGTTTGGCTTAAATTTGATTCATAAAGCTTGTTTGAATGCATTTGACTTTCATTTGATTCAATTTGCTTTGTTGAATGCATTTGACATTAATTTGATTCACAAAGCTTTATTTGAATGTGTTTGACTTTGATTGGATTCAATTAGGTTTGTTTGAATGTCTTTGACTTTCATTCGATTCAATTAGCTTTAATGAATGCATTTGACATTCATTTGATTCAAAAAGCTATAGTTGAATGTGTTTAACTTTCATTTGATTCAATTAGGTTTGTTTGAATGTTCTTGACTTTTATTTGATTCAATTAGCTTTATTTGAATGTGTTTGAAATTCATTTGATTCAATTAGCTTTGTTTGAATGTGTTTGACTTTCATTTGATTCAATTAGCTTTGTTGAATGCATTAGACTTTAATTTAATTTAAAAAGCTTTATTTGAATGTGTTTGACTTTCATTGGATTCAATTAGCTTTGTTTGAATGTGTTTCACTTTTAATTGATTCAATTAGCTTTATAGAATGCATTTGACATTCATTTTATTCAAAAAGTTTTGTTTGAATGTGTTTAACTTTCCTTTGATTTAATTAGCTTTGTTTGAATGTGTTTGGCTTAAATTTGATTCAAAAACCTTTGTTTGAATGTGTTTGGCTTAAATTTGATTCATAAAGCTTTTTTGAATGTGTTTGGCTTTCAATTAATTCAATTAGCTTTGTAGAATTCATTTGACATTCATTTTATTCAAAAAGCTTTGTTTGAATGTGTAAGACTTTCATTTGATTTAATTAGCTTTGTTTCAATGTGTTTGGCTTAAATTTGATTCAAAAACCTTTGTTTAAATGTGTTTGACTTTCATTTGATTCAATTAGCTTTGTTTGAATGTGTTTGACTTTCAATTGATTCAATTAGCTTTGTTTGAATGTGTTTGGCTTAAATTTGATTCATAAAGCTTGTTTGAATGTGTTTGACTTTCATTTGATTCAATTAGCTTTGTTTGAATGTATTTGAGTTTCATTTGATTTAATTAGCTTTGTTGAACGCATTTGACGTTAATTTGATTCACAAAGCTTTGTTTGAATGTGTATGACTTTCATTGGATTCAATTAGCTTTGTTTGAATGTGTTTGACTTTCAATTGATTCAATTAGCTTTGTAGAATGCATTTGACATTTATTTTATTCAAAAAGCTTTGTTTGAATGTTTTTTACTTTCATTTGATTTAATTAGCTTTGTTTCAATGTGTTTGGCCTAAATTTGATTCAAAAACCTTTGTATGAATGTGTTTGACTTTCATTTGATTCAATTAGCTTCGTTTGAATGTGTTTGACTTTCAATTGATTCAATTAACTTTGTTTGAATGTGTTTGGCTTAAATTTGATTTATAAAGCTTGTTTGAATGCATTTGACTTTCATTTGATTCAATTAGCTTTATTTGAATGTGTTTGAAATTCATTTGATTCAATTAGGTTTGTTTGAATGTGTTTGACTTTCATTTGATTCAATTAGCTTTGTTGAATGCATTAGACTTTAATTTGATTTAAAAAGCTTTATTTGAATGTGCTTGACTTTCATTCTATTCAATTAGCTTTGTTTGAATGTGCTTGACATTCATTTGATTCAAAAAGCTATAGTTGAATGTGTTTGACTTTCATTTGATTCAATTAGGTTTGTTTGAATGTGCTTGACTTTTATTTGATTCAATTAGCTTTATTTGAATGTGGTTAAAATTCATTTGATTCAATTAGTTTTGTTTGAATGTGTTTGACTTTCATTTGATTCAATTAGCTTTGTTGAATGCATTAGACTTTAATTTGATTTAAAAAGCTTTATTTGAATGTGTTTGATTTTCATTGGATTCAATTAGCTTTGTTTGAATGTGTTTCACTTTAATTGATTCAATTAGCTTTATAGAACGCATTTGACATTAATTTTATTCAAAAAGTTTTGTTTGAATGTGTTTGACTTTCCTTTTATTTAATTTGCTTTGTTTGAATGTGTTTGGCTTAAATTTGATTCAAAAACCTTTGTTTGAATGCGTTTGGCTTAAATTTGATTCATAAAGCTTGTTTGAATGTGTTTGGCTTTCAATTGATTCAATTAGCTTTGTAGAATTCATTTGACATTCATTTTATTTAAAAAGCTTTTTTTGAATGTGTAAGACTTTCATTTGATTTAATTAGCTTTGTTTCAATGTGTTTGGCTTAAATTTGATTCAAAAACCTTCGTTTGAATGTGTTTGACATTCATTTGATTCAATTAGCTTCGTTTGAATGTGTTTGACTTCCAATTGATTCAATTAGCTTTGTTTGAATGTGTTTGGCTTAAATTTGATTCATAAAGCTTGTTTTAATGTTTTGACTTTCATTTGATTCAATTGGCTTTGTTTGAATGTATTTGAGTTTCATTTGATTTAATTAGCTTTGTTGAATGCATTTGACGTTAATTTGATTCACAAAGCTTTGTTTGAATGTGTTTGACTTTCATTAGATTCAATTAGCTTTGTTTGAATGTGTTTGACTTTTAATTGATTCAATTAGCTTTGTAGAATGCATTTGACATTTATTTTATTCAAAAAGCTTTGTTTGAATGTGTTTGACTTTAATTTGATTTAATTAGCTTTGTTTCAATGTGTTTGGCTTAAATTTGATTCAAAAACCTTTGTTTGAATGTGTTTGACTTTCATTTGATTCAATTAGCTTCGTTTGAATGTGTTTGACTTTCAATTGATTCAATTAGCTTTGTTTGAATGTGTTTGGCTTAAATTTGATTCATAAAGCTTGTTTGAATGCATTTGACTTTCATTTGATTCAATTTGCTTTGTTGAATGCATTTGACATTAATTTGATTCACAAAGCTTTATTTGAATGTGTTTGACTTTGATTGGATTCAATTAGGTTTGTTTGAATGTCTTTGACTTTCATTCGATTCAATTAGCTTTAATGAATGCATTTGACATTCATTTGATTCAAAAAGCTATAGTTGAATGTGTTTAACTTTCATTTGATTCAATTAGGTTTGTTTGAATGTTCTTGACTTTTATTTGATTCAATTAGCTTTATTTGAATGTGTTTGAAATTCATTTGATTCAATTAGCTTTGTTTGAATGTGTTTGACTTTCATTTAATTCAATTAGCTTTGTTGAATGCATTAGACTTTAATTTAATTTAAAAAGCTTTATTTGAATGTGTTTGACTTTCATTGGATTCAATTAGCTTTGTTTGAATGTGTTTCACTTTTAATTGATTCAATTAGCTTTATAGAATGCATTTGACATTCATTTTATTCAAAAAGTTTTGTTTGAATGTGTTTGACTTTCCTTTGATTTAATTAGCTTTGTTTGAATGTGTTTGGCTTAAATTTGATTCAAAAACCTTTGTTTGAATGTGTTTGGCGTAAATTTATTCATAAAGCTTGTTTGAATGTGTTTGGCTTTCAATTGATTCAATTAGCTTGGTAGAATTCATTTCACATTCATTTTATTCAAAAAGCTTTGTTTGAATGTGTACGACTTTCATTTGATTTAATTAGCTTTGTTTCAATGTGTTTGGCTTAAATTTGATTCAAAAACCTTTGTTTGAATGTGTTTGACATTCATTTGATTCAATTAGCTTCGTTTGAATGTGTTTGACTTTCAATTGAATCAATTAGCTTTGTTTGATTGTGTTTGGCTTAAATTTGATTCATAAAGCTTGTTTGAATGTGTTTGACTTTCATTTGATTCAATTAGCTTTGTTTGAATGTATTTGAGTTTCATTTGATTTAATTAGCTTTGTTGAATGCATTTGACGTTAATTTGATTCACAAAGCTTTGTTTGAATGTGTTTGACTTTCTTTGGATTCAATTAGCTTCGTTTGAATGTGTTTGACTTTCAATTGATTCAATTAGCTTTGTAGAATGCATTTGACATTTATTTTATTCAAAAAGCTTTGTTTGAATGTGTTTGACTTTCATTTGATTTAATTAGCTTTGTTTCAATGTGTTTGGCTTAAATTTGATTCAAAAACCTTTTTGGTTTGAATGTGTTTGACTTTCATTTGATTCAATTAGCTTCGTTTGAATGTGTTTGACTTTCAATTGATTCAATTAGCTTTGTTTGAATGTGTTTGGCTTAAATTTGATTTATAAAGCTTGTTTGAATGCATTTGACTTTCAATTGATTCAATTAGCTTTATTTGAATGTGTTTGAAATTCATTTGATTCAATTAGCTTTATTTGAATGTGTTTGACTTTCATTTGATTCAATTAGCTTTGTTGAATGCATTAGACTTTAATTTGATTTAAAAAGCTTTATTTGAATGTGCTTGACTTTCATTCGATTCAATTAGCTTTGTTTGAATGTGCTTGACATTCATTTGATTCAAAAAGCTATAGTTGAATGTGTTTGACTTTCATTTGATTCAATTAGGTTTGTTTGAATGTGCTTGACTTTTATTTGATTCAATTAGCTTTATTTGAATGTGTTTGAAATTCATTTGATTTAATTAGCTTTGTTTGAATGTGTTTGACTTTCATTTGATTCAATTAGCTTTGTTGAATGCATTAGACTTTAATTTGATTTTAAAAGATTTATTTGAATGTGTTTGATTTTCATTGGATTCAATTAGCTTTGTTTGAATGTGTTTCACTTTTAATTGATTCAATTAGCTTTATAGAATGCATTTGACATTCATTTTATTCAAAAAGTTTTGTTTGAATGTGTTTGACTTTCCTTTGATTTAATTAGCTTTGTTTGAATGTGTTTGGCTTAAATTTGATTCAAAAACCTTTGTTTGAATGTGTTTGGCTTAAATTTGATTCATAAAGCTTGTTTGAATGTGTTTGGCTTTCAATTGATTCAATTAGTTTTGTAGAATTCATTTGACATTCATTTTATTCAAAAAGCTTTGTTTGAATGTGTAAGACTTTCATTTGATTTAATTAGCTTTGTTTCAATGTGTTTGGCTTAAATTTGATTCAAAAACCTTTGTTTGAATGTGTTTGACATTCATTTGATTCAATTAGCTTCGTTTGAATGTGTTTGACTTTCAATTGATTAAATTAGCTTTGTTTGAATGTGTTTGGCTTCAATTTGATTCATAAAGCTTGTTTGAATGTGTTTTACTTTCATTTGATTCAATTAGCTTTGTTTGAATGTATTTGAGTTTCATTTGATTTAATTAGCTTTGTTGAATGCATTTGACGTTAATTTGATTCACAAAGCTTTGTTTGAATGTGTTTTACTTTCATTGGATTCAATTAGCTTTGTTTGAATGTGTTTGACTTTCAATTGATTCAATTAGCTTTGTAGAATGCATTTGACATTTATTTTATTCAAAAACCTTTGTTTGAATGTGTTTGGCTTAAATTTGATTCATAAAGCTTGTTTGAATGTGTTTGGCTTTCAATTGATTCAATTAGTTTTGTAGAATTCATTTGACATTCATTTTATTCAAAAAGCTTTGTTTGAATGTGTAAGACTTTCATTTGATTTAATTAGCTTTGTTTCAATGTGTTTGGCTTAAATTTGATTCAAAAACCTTTGTTTGAATGTGTTTGACATTCATTTGATTCAATTAGCTTCGTTTGAATGTGTTTGACTTTCAATTGATTCAATTAGCTTTGTTTGAATGTGTTTAGCTTAAATTTGATTCATAAAGCTTGTTTGAATGTGTTTTACTTTCATTTGATTCAATTAGCTTTGTTTGAATGTATTTGAGTTTCATTTGATTTAATTAGCTTTGTTGAATGCATTTGACGTTAATTTGATTCACAAAGCTTTGTTTGAATGAGTTTTACTTTCAGTGGATTCAATTAGCTTTGTTTGAATGTGTTTGACTTTCAATTGATTCAATTAGCTTTGTAGAATGCATTTGACATTTATTTTATTCAAAAAGCTTTGTTTGAATGTGTTTGACTTTCATTTGATTTAATTAGCTTTGTTTCAATGTGTTTGGCTTTAATTTGATTCAAAAACCTTTGTTTGAATGTGTTTGACTTTCATTTGATTCAATTAGCTTCGTTTGAATGTGTTTGACTTTCAATTTATTCAATTAGCTTTGTTTGAATGTGTTTGGCTTAAATTTGATTCATAAAGCTTGTTTGAATGCATTTGACTTTCATTTGATTCAATTTGCTTTGTTGAATGCATTTGACATTAATTTGATTCACAAAGCTTTACTTGAATGTGTTTGACTTTGATTGGATTCAATTAGGTTTGTTTGAATGTCTTTGACTTTCATTCGATTCAATTAGCTTTAATGAATGCATTTAACATTCATTTGATTCAAAAAGCTATAGTTGAATGTGTTTGACTTTCATTTGATTCAATTAGGTTTGTTTGAATGTGCTTGACTTTTATTTGATTCAATTAGCTTTATTTGAATGTGTTTGAAATTCATTTGATTCAATTAGCTTTGTTTGAATGTGTTTGACTTTCATTTGATTCAATTAGCTTTGTTGAATGCATTAGACTTTAATTTGATTTAAAAAGCTTTATTTGAATGTGTTTGATTTTCATTGGATTCAATTAGCTTTGTTTGAATGTGTTTCACTTTTAATTGATTCAATTAGCTTTATAGAATGCATTTGACATTCATTTTATTCAAAAAGTTTTGTTTGAATGTGTTTGACTTTCATTTGATTTAATTAGCTTTGTCTGAATGTGTTTGGCTTAAATTTGATTCAAAAACCTTTGTTTGAATGTGTTTGGCTTAAATTTGATTCATAAAGCTTGTTTGAATGTGTTTGGCTTTCAATTGATTCAATTAGCTTTGTAGAATTCATTTGACATTCATTTTATTCAAAAAGGTTTGTTTGAATGTGTTTGGCTTAAATTTGATTAAAAAACCTTTGTTTGAATGTGTTTGACATTCATTTGATTCAATTAGCTTCGTTTGAATGTGTTTGACTTTCATTGGATTCAATTAGCTTTGTTTGAATGTGTTTGACTTTCAATTAATTCAATTAGCTTTGTAGAATGCATTTGACATTTATTGTATTCAAAAAGCTTTGTTTGAATGTGTTTGACTTTCATTTGATTTAATTAGCTTTGTTTCAATGTGTTTGGCTTAAATTTGATTCAAAAACCTTTGTTTGAATGAGTTTGACTTTCATTTGATTCAATTAGCTTCGTTTGAATGTGTTTGACTTTCAATTGATTCAATTAGCTTTGTTTGAAGGTGTTTGGCTTAAATTTGATTCATAAAGCTTGTTTGAATGCATTTGACTTTCATTTGATTCAATTTGCTTTGTTGAATGCAATTGACATTAATTTGATTCACAAAGCTTTATTTGAATGTGTTTGACTTTGATTAGATTCAATTAGGTTTTTTTGAATGTCTTTGACTTTCATTCGATTCAATTAGCTTTAATGAATGCATTTGACATTTATTTGATTCAAAAAGCTATAGTTGAATGTGTTTGACTTTCATTTGATTCAATTAGGTTTATTTGAATGTGCTTGACTTTTATTTGATTCAATTAGCTTTATTTGAATGTGTTTGAAATTCATTTGATTCAATTAGCTTTGTTTGAATGTGTTTGACTTTCATTTGATTCAATTAGCTTTGTTGAATGCATTAGACTTTAATTTGATTTAAAAAGCTTTGTTTGAATGTGTTTGGCTTTCAATTGATTCCATTAGCTTTGTAGAATTCATTTGACATTCATTTTATTCAAAAAGCTTTGTTTGAATGTGTAAGACTTTCATTTGATTTAATTAGCTTTGTTTCAATGTGTTTGGCTTAAATTTGATTCAAAAACCTTTGTTTGAATGTGTTTGACATTCATTTGATTCAATTAGCTTCGTTTGAATGTGTTTGACTTTCAATTGATTCAATTAGCTTTGTTTGAATGTGTTTGGCTTCAATTTGATTCATAAAGCTTGTTTGAATGTGTTTTACTTTCATTTGATTCAATTAGCTTTGTTTGAATGTATTTGAGTTTCATTTGATTTAATTAGCTTTGTTGAATGCATTTGACGTTAATTTGATTCACAAAGCTTTGTTTGAATGTGTTTTACTTTCATTGGATTCAATTAGCTTTGTTTCAATGTGTTTGGCTTAAATTTGATTCAAAAACCTTTGTTTGAATGTGTTTGACTTTCATTTGATTCAATTAGCTTCGTTTGAATGTGTTTGACTTTCAATTGATTCAATTAGCTTTGTTTGAATGTGTTTGGCTTAAATTTGATTCATAAAGCTTGTTTGAATGTGTTTGGCTTTCAATTGATTCAATTAGTTTTGTAGAATTCATTTGACATTCATTTTATTCAAAAAGCTTTGTTTGAATGTGTAAGACTTTCATTTGATTTAATTAGCTTTGTTTCAATGTGTTTGGCTTAAATTTGATTCAAAAACCTTTGTTTGAATGTGTTTGACATTCATTTGATTCAATTAGCTTCGTTTGAATGTGTTTGACTTTCAATTGATTCAATTAGCTTTGTTTGAATGTGTTTAGCTTAAATTTGATTCATAAAGCTTGTTTGAATGTGTTTTACTTTCATTTGATTCAATTAGCTTTGTTTGAATGTATTTGAGTTTCATTTGATTTAATTAGCTTTGTTGAATGCATTTGACGTTAATTTGATTCACAAAGCTTTGTTTGAATGAGTTTTACTTTCAGTGGATTCAATTAGCTTTGTTTGAATGTGTTTGACTTTCAATTGATTCAATTAGCTTTGTAGAATGCATTTGACATTTATTTTATTCAAAAAGCTTTGTTTGAATGTGTTTGACTTTCATTTGATTTAATTAGCTTTGTTTCAATGTGTTTGGCTTTAATTTGATTCAAAAACCTTTGTTTGAATGTGTTTGACTTTCATTTGATTCAATTAGCTTCGTTTGAATGTGTTTGACTTTCAATTTATTCAATTAGCTTTGTTTGAATGTGTTTGGCTTAAATTTGATTCATAAAGCTTGTTTGAATGCATTTGACTTTCATTTGATTCAATTTGCTTTGTTGAATGCATTTGACATTAATTTGATTCACAAAGCTTTATTTGAATGTGTTTGACTTTGATTGGATTCAATTAGGTTTGTTTGAATGTCTTTGACTTTCATTCGATTCAATTAGCTTTAATGAATGCATTTAACATTCATTTGATTCAAAAAGCTATAGTTGAATGTGTTTGACTTTCATTTGATTCAATTAGGTTTGTTTGAATGTGCTTGACTTTTATTTGATTCAATTAGCTTTATTTGAATGTGTTTGAAATTCATTTGATTCAATTAGCTTTGTTTGAATGTGTTTGACTTTCATTTGATTCAATTAGCTTTGTTGAATGCATTAGACTTTAATTTGATTTAAAAAGCTTTATTTGAATGTGTTTGATTTTCATTGGATTCAATTAGCTTTGTTTGAATGTGTTTCACTTTTAATTGATTCAATTAGCTTTATAGAATGCATTTGACATTCATTTTATTCAAAAAGTTTTGTTTGAATGTGTTTGACTTTCATTTGATTTAATTAGCTTTGTCTGAATGTGTTTGGCTTAAATTTGATTCAAAAACCTTTGTTTGAATGTGTTTGGCTTAAATTTGATTCATAAAGCTTGTTTGAATGTGTTTGGCTTTCAATTGATTCAATTAGCTTTGTAGAATTCATTTGACATTCATTTTATTCAAAAAAAGCTTTGTTTGTTTGAATGTGTTTTAATTGTTAAACTTTGATTTCATTCATTTTCAATTAGCTTTGTTTGAATGTGTTTGACTTTCATTGGATTCAATTAGCTTTGTTTGAATGTGTTTGTTTCAATTAATTCAATTAGTTTGTAGAATGCATTTACATTTATTTTATTAAAAAAGCTTTGTTTGAATGTGTTTGCTTCATTTGATTTAATTAGCTTTGTTTTGAATGTGTTTGACTTTCATTTGATTCAATTAGCTTCGTTTGAATGTGTTTGACTTTCAATTGATTCAATTAGCTTTGTTTGAATGTGTTTGGCTTAATTTGATTCATTAGCTTGTTTGAATGTTTGCTTATTTGATTCATAAAGCTTGTTTGAATGCATTTGACTTTCATTTGATTCAATTTGCTTTGTTGAATGCATTTTGACATTAATTTGATTCACAAAGCTTATTTTTAATTCTTTGAATGTGTTTGACTTCATTGATTCATTAGGTTTTGTTTGAAATTTTTTGCTTTTAATTTTGATTCAATTAGATTTAAATTGCAATGTTTTGACATTTGTTGATTCAAAACTTTATGTTGAATGTGTTTGACTTTCATTTGATTCAATTAGGTTTTTTGAATGTGCTTTGACTTTCATTGATTCAATTAGCTTTTAATGAATGTGTTTGACTTCATTTGATTCAAAAAGCTATGTTTGAATGTGTTTGACTTTCATTTGATTCAATTAGGCTTTGTTTGAATTGCATTGACTTTAATTTGATTCAAAAGCTTTATTTGAATGTGTTTGATTTATTGATTCAATTAGTTTGTTTGATGTGTTTGACTTTCATATTGATTCAATTAGCTTTAAGAATGCATTTGACATTCATTTTATTCAAAAAGCTTTGTTTGAATGTGTTTGACTTTCATTTGATTTAATTAGTTTGTTTTGAATGTGTTTGGCTTAAATTTGATTCAAAAACCTTTGTTTGAATGTGTTTTGTTAAATTTTTTCATAAAAGCTTGTTTGAATGTGTTTGGCTTTCAATTGATTCAATTAGCTTTGTAGAATTCATTTGACATTCATTTATTCAAAAAGCTTTGTTTGAATGTGTAAGACTTTCATTTGATTTAATTAGCTTTGTTTCAATGTGTTTGGCTTAAATTTGATTCAAAAACCTTTGTTTGAATGTGTTTGACTTTCATTTGATTCAATTAGCTTCGTTTGAATGTGTTTGACTTTCAATTGATTCAATTAGCTTTGTTTGAATGTGTTTGGCTTAAATTTGATTCATAAAGCTTGTTTGAATGTGTTTGACTTTCATTTGATTCAATTAGCTTTGTTTGAATGTTTGAGTTTCATTTGATTTAATTAGCTTTGTTGAATGCATTTGAATTTTTTGTTTGAATGTGTTTGACTTTCATTGATTCAATTAGCTTTGAATGCATTTGACATTTATTTTTCAAAAAGCTTTGTTTGAATGTGTTTGACTTTCATTTGATTTAATTAGCTTTGTTTCAATGTGTTTGGCTTAAATTTGATTCAAAAACCTTTGTTTGAATGTGTTTGACTTTCATTTGATTCAATTAGCTTCGTTTGAATGTGTTTGACTTTCAATTGATTCAATTAGCTTTGTTTGAATGTGTTTGGCTTAAATTTGATTCATAAAGCTTGTTTGAAAAATTTGATTCAATTAGCTTTGTTTGAATGTATTTGAGTTTCATTTGATTTAATTAGCTTTGTTGAATGCATTTGACGTTAATTTGATTCACAAAGCTTTGTTGAATGTGTTTGACTTTCATTGGATTCAATTAGCTTTGTTTGAATGTGTTTGACTTTCTTCAATTAGCTTTGTGCATTTGACATTTATTTATTCAAAAAGCTTTGTTTGAATGTGTTTGACTTTCATTTGATTCAATTATTGTTTGAATTGTGATTCAATTAGCTGATTGATTCAATTAGCTTTGAATGCATTTGACATTCATTTTATTCAAAAAGTTTTTGAATGTGTTTGACTTTCTTTGTTGTTTGATGTGTTTGGCTTAAATTTGATTCAAAAGCTTGTTTGAATGTGTTTGACTTTCAATTGATTCAATTAGCTTTGTAGAATTCATTTGACATTCATTTTATTCAAAAAGCTTTGTTTGAATGTGTTTGACTTTCATTTGATTTAATTAGCTTTGTTTCAATGTGTTTGGCTTAAATTTGATTCAAAAACCTTTGTTTGAATGTGTTTGACATTTGATTCAATTAGCTTCGTTTGAATGTGTTTGACTTTCAATTGATTCAATTAGCTTTGTTTGAATGTGTTTGGCTTAAATTTGATTCATAAAGCTTGTTTGAATGCATTTGACTTTCATTTGATTCAATTTGCTTTTTGAATGCATTTGACATTAATTTGATTCACAAAGCTTTATTTGAATGTGTTTGACTTTCATTGGATTCAATTAGGTTTGTTTGAATGTCTTTGACTTTCATTCGATTCAATTAGCTTTAATGAATGCATTTGACATTCATTTGATTCAAAAAGCTATAGTTGAATGTGTTTGACTTTCATTTGATTCAATTAGGTTTGTTTGAATGTGCTTGACTTTATTTGATTCAATTAGCTTTATTTGAATGTGTTTGAAATTCATTTGATTCAATTAGCTTTGTTTGAATGTTTGACTTTCATTTGATTCAATTAGCTTTGTTGAATGCATTAGACTTTAATTTGATTTAAAAAGCTTTATTTGAATGTGTTTGATTTTCATTGGATTCAATTAGCTTTGTTTGAATGTGTTTCACTTTTAATTGATTCAATTAGCTTTTATAGAATGCATTTGACATTCATTTTATTCTTTGATTTTGAGCTTTGTTTGAATGTGTTTGGATTTGTTTGTTTGAATGTGTTTGGCTTAAATTTGATTCATAAAGCTTGTTTGAATGTGTTTGGCTTTCAATTGATTCAATTTGCTTTGTAGAATTCATTTGACATTCATTTTATTCAAAAAGCTTTGTTTGAATGTGTAAGACTTTCATTGATTTAATTAGCTTTGTTTCAATGTGTTTGGCTTAAATTTGATTCAAAAACCTTTGTTTGAATGTGTTTGACTTTCATTTGATTCAATTAGCTTCGTTTGAATGTGTTTGACTTTCATTGATTCAATTAGCTTTGTTTGAATGTGTTTGCTTAAATTTGATTCATAAAGCTTGTTTGAATGTGTTTGACTTTCATTTGATTCAATTAGCTTTGTTTGAATGTATTTTTTCATTTGATTAATTAGCTTTGTTGAATGCATTTGACTTAATTTGATTCAAAAGCTTTGTTTGAATGTGTTTGACTTTCATTTGATTCAATTAGCTTGTTTGAATGTGTTTGACTTTCAATTGATTCAATTAGCTTTGTTTGAATGTTTGGCTTAAATTTGATTTTAAAGCTTGTTTGAATGTGTTTGACTTTCATTTGATTCAATTAGCTTTGTTTGAATGTATTTGAGTTTCATTTGATTAATTAGCTTTGTTGAATGCATTTGACGTTAATTTGATTCACAAAGCTTTGTTTGAATGTGTTTGACTTTCATTGATTCAATTAGCTTTGTTTGAATGTGTTTGACTTTCAATTGATTCAATTAGCTTTGTAGAATGCATTTGACATTATTTTATTCAAAAAGCTTTGTTTGAATGTGTTTGACTTTCATTTGATTCAATTTGTTTGAATGTGTTGATTTGATTCCTTTTGAATGTGTTTGATTCAATTGATTCAATTAGCTTTGTTTGAATGTGTTTGGCTTAAATTTGATTCATAAAGCTTGTTTGAATGCATTTGACTTTCATTTGATTCAATTTGCTTTGTTGAATGCATTGACTTTAATTTGATTTAAAGCTTTATTTGAATGTGTTTGACTTTCATTGATTCAATTAGCTTTGTTTGAATGTGCTTGACATTCATTTGATTCAAAAAGCTATAGTTGAATGTGTTTGACTTTCATTTGATTCAATTAGGTTTGTTTGAATGTGCTTGACTTTTATTTGATTCAATTAGCTTTATTTGAATGTGTTTGAAATTCATTTGATTCAATTAGCTTTGTTTGAATGTGTTTGACTTTCATTTGATTCAATTAGCTTTGTTGAATGCATTAGACTTTAATTTGATTTTAAAAGCTTTATTTGAATGTGTTTGATTTTCATTGGATTCAATTAGCTTTGTTTGAATGTGTTTCACTTTTAATTGATTCAATTAGCTTTATAGAATGCATTTGACATTCATTTTATTCAAAAAGTTTTGTTTGAATGTGTTTGACTTTTTTGATTTTTAGCTTTGTTTGAATGTGTTTGGCTTAAATTTGATTCAAAAACCTTTGTTTGAATGTGTTTGGCTTAAATTGATTCATAAAGCTTGTTTGAATGTGTTTGGCTTTCAATTGATTCAATTAGCTTTGTAGAATTCATTTGACATTCATTTTATTCAAAAAGCTTTGTTTGAATGTGGACTTTCATTTGATTAATTAGCTTTGTTTCAATGTGTTTGGCTTAAATTTGATTCAAAAACCTTTGTTTGAATGTGTTTGACTTTCATTTGATTCAATTAGCTTCGTTTGAATGTGTTTGACTTTCAATTGATTCAATTAGCTTTGTTTGAATGTGTTTGGCTTAAATTTGATTCATAAAGCTTGTTTGAATGTGTTTGACTTTCATTTGATTCAATTAGCTTTGTTTGAATGTATTTGAGTTTCATTTGATTTAATTAGCTTTGTTGAATGCATTTGACGTTAATTTGATTCACAAAGCTTTGTTTGAATGTGTTTGACTTTCATTGGATTCAATTAGCTTTTTTGAATGTGTTTGACTTTCAATTGATTCAATTAGCTTTGTAGAATGCATTTGACATTATTTTATTCAAAAAGCTTTGTTTGAATGTGTTTGACTTTCATTTGATTTAATTAGCTTGTTTCAATGTGTTTGGCTTAAATTGATTCAAAAACCTTTGTTTGAATGTGTTTGACTTTCATTTGATTCAATTAGCCTTTTGATTCAATTAGCTTTGTTTGAATGTGTTTGGCTTAAATTTGATTCATAAAGCTTGTTTGAATGCATTTGACTTTCATTTGATTCAATTTGCTTTGTTGAATGCATTTGACATTTTTGATTCACAAAGCTTTATTTGAATGTGTTTGACTTTGATTAGATTCAATTAGGTTTGTTTGAATGTCTTTGACTTTCATTTGATTCAATTAGCTTTAATGAATGCATTTGACATTCATTTGATTCAAAAAGCTATAGTTGAATGTGTTTGACTTTCATTTGATTCAATTAGGTTTGTTTGAATGTGCTTGACTTTTATTTGATTCAATTAGCTTTATTTGAATTTGTTTGAAATTCATTTGATTCAATTAGCTTTGTTTGAATGTGTTTGACTTTCATTTGATTCAATTAGCTTTGTTGAATGCATTAGACTTTAATTTGATTTAAAAAGCTTTATTTGAATGTGTTTGATTTTCATTGGATTCAATTAGCTTTGTTTGAATGTGTTTCACTTTTAATTGATTCAATTAGCTTTATAGAATGCATTTGACATTCATTTTATTCAAAAAGTTTTGTTTGAATGTGTTTGACTTTCATTTGATTTAATTAGCTTTGTTTGAATGTGTTTGGCTTAAATTTGATTCAAAAACTTTGTTTGAATGTGTTTGGCTTAAATTTGATTCATAAAGCTTGTTTGAATGTGTTTGGCTTTCAATTGATTCAATTAGCTTTGTAGAATTCATTTGACATTCATTTTATTCAAAAAGCTTTGTTTGAATGTGTAAGACTTTCATTTGATTTAATTAGCTTTGTTTCAATGTGTTTGGCTTAAATTTGATTCAAAAACCTTTGTTTGAATGTGTTTGACTTTCATTTGATTCAATTAGCTTTTGAATGTGTTTGAATTGATTCAATTAGCTTTGTTTGAATGTGTTTGGCTTCAATGTGTTTGTTTGATTCAATTAGCTTTCGCTTGAATGTTTGACTTTTTGTTTGAATGTGTTTGACTTTCATTTGATTCAATTAGCTTTTGAATGTGTTTGTTTGATTCAATTAGCTTGCAGCTTTGTTTGATTCAATTAGCTTTGTTTGAATGTTTGAGTTTCATTTGATTTAATTAGCTTTGTTGAATGCATTTGACGTTAATTTGATTCACAAAGCTTTGTTTGAATGTGTTTGACTTTCATTGGATTCAATTAGCTTTGTTTGAATGTGTTTGACTTTCAATTGATTCAATTAGCTTTGTAGAATGCATTTGACATTTATTTTATTCAAAAAGCTTTGTTTGAATGTGTTTGACTTTCATTTGATTCTTTGTTTTCAATTAGCTTCGTTTGAATGTGTTTGACTTTCAATTGATTCAATTAGCTTTGTTTGAATGTGTTTGGCTTAAATTTGATTCATAAAGCTTGTTTGAATGCATTTTTTCATTTGATTCAATTTGCTTTGTTGAATGCATTGACTTTAATTTGATTTAAAGCTTTATTTGAATGTGTTTGACTTTCATTCGATTCAATTAGCTTTGTTTGAATGTGCTTGACATTCATTTGATTCAAAAAGCTATAGTTGAATGTGTTTGACTTTCATTTGATTCAATTAGGTTTGTTTGAATGTGCTTGACTTTTATTTGATTCAATTAGCTTTATTTGAATGTGTTTGAAATTCATTTGATTCAATTAGCTTTGTTTGAATGTGTTTGACTTTCATTTGATTCAATTAGCTTTGTTGAATGCATTAGACTTTAATTTGATTTAAAAAGCTTTATTTGAATGTGTTTGATTTTCATTGGATTCAATTAGCTTTGTTTGAATGTGTTTCACTTTTAATTGATTCAATTAGCTTTTAGAATGCATTTGACATTCATTTTATTCAAAAAGTTTTGTTTGAATGTGTTTGACTTTTTTGATTTAATTAGCTTTGTTTGAATGTGTTTGGCTTAAATTGATTCAAAAACCTTTGTTTGAATGTGTTTGGCTTAAATTTGATTCATAAAGCTTGTTTGAATGTGTTTGGCTTTCAATTGATTCAATTAGCTTTGTAGAATTCATTTGACATTCATTTTATTCAAAAAGCTTTGTTTGAATGTGTGACTTTCATTTGATTTAATTAGCTTTGTTTCAATGTTTGGCTTAAATTTGATTCAAAAACCTTTGTTTGAATGTGTTTGACATTCATTTGATTCAATTAGCTTCGTTTGAATGTGTTTGACTTTCAATTGATTCAATTAGCTTTGTTTGAATGTGTTTGGCTTAAATTTGATTCATAAGCTTGTTTGAATGTGTTTGACTTTCATTTGATTCAATTAGCTTTGTTTGAATGTATTTGAGTTTCATTTGATTTAATTAGCTTTGTTGAATGCATTTGACGTTAATTTGATTCACAAAGCTTTGTTTGAATGTGTTTGACTTTTATTGGATTCAATTAGCTTTGTTTGAATGTGTTTGACTTTCAATTGATTCAATTAGCTTTGTAGAATGCATTTGACATTTATTTTATTCAAAAAGCTTTGTTTGAAATGTTTGACTTTCATTTGATTTAATTAGCTTTGTTTCAATGTTTGGCTTAAATTTGATTCAAAAACCTTTGTTTGAATGTGTTTGACTTTCATTTGATTCAATTAGCTTTTGTTTGAATGTGTTTGACTTTCAATGATTCAATTAGCTTTGTTTGAATGTGTTTGGCTTAAATTTGATTCATAAAGCTTGTTTGAATGCATTTGACTTTCATTTGATTCAATTTGCTTTGTTGAATGCATTTGACATTAATTTGATTCACAAAGCTTTATTTGAATGTGTTTGACTTTGATTAGATTCAATTAGGTTTGTTTGAATGTCTTTGACTTTCATTTGATTCAATTAGCTTTGAATGCATTTGACATTCATTGATTCAAAAAGCTATAGTTGAATGTGTTTGACTTTCATTTGATTCAATTAGGTTTGTTTGAATGTGCTTGACTTTTATTTGATTCAATTAGCTTTATTTGAATTGTTTGAAATTCATTTGATTCAATTAGCTTTGTTTGAATGTGTTTGACTTTCATTTGATTCAATTAGCTTTGTTGAATGCATTAGACTTTAATTTGATTTAAAAAGCTTTATTTGAATGTGTTTGATTTTCATTGGATTCAATTAGCTTTGTTTGAATGTGTTTCACTTTTAATTGATTCAATTAGCTTTATAGAATGCATTTGACATTCATTTTATTCAAAAAGTTTTGTTTGAATGTGTTTGACTTTCATTTGATTTAATTAGCTTTGTTTGAATGTGTTTGGCTTAAATTTGATTCAAAAACCTTTGTTTGAATGTGTTTGGCTTAAATTTGATTCATAAAGCTTGTTTGAATGTGTTTGGCTTTCAATTGATTCAATTAGCTTTGTAGAATTCATTTGACATTCATTTTTTTTCAAAAAGCTTTGTTTGAATGTGTAAGACTTTCATTTGATTTAATTAGCTTTGTTTCAATGTGTTTGGCTTAAATTTGATTCAAAAACCTTTGTTTGAATGTTTGACATTCATTTGATTCAATTAGCTTTTGAATGTGTTTGACTTTAATTGATTCAATTAGCTTTGTTTGAATGTGTTTGGCTTAAATTTGATTCTAAAGCTTTTGAATGTGTTTGACTTTCATTTGATTCAATTAGTTGTTTGAATGTATTTGAGTTTCATTTGATTTAATTAGCTTTGTTGAATGCATTTGACGTTAATTTGATTCACAAAGCTTTGTTTGAATGTGTTTGACTTTCATTGGATTCAATTAGCTTTGTTTGAATGTGTTTGACTTTCAATTGATTCAATTAGCTTTGTAGAATGCATTTGACATTCATTTTAAGCTTTGTTGAATGTGGACTTTCATTTGATTTAATTAGCTTTGTTTCAATTTTGGCTTAAATTTGATTTTTTGTTTGAATGTGTTTGACTTCATTTGATTCAATTAGCTTGTTTGAATGTGTTTGACTTTTAATTGATTCAATTAGCTTTGTTTGAATGTGTTTGGCTTAAATTTGATTCAAGCTTGTTTAAAATTTGCTGACATTCATTTGATTCAATTAAATTGACCTTTGTTTGAATGTGTTTGACTTTCATTTGATTTAATTAGCTTTGTTTCAATGTGTTTGGCTTAAATTTGATTCAAAAACCTTTGTTTGAATGTGTTTGACTTTCATTTGATTCAATTAGCTTCGTTTGAATGTTTGACTTTCAATTGATTCAATTAGCTTTGTTTGAATGTGTTTGGCTTAAATTTGATTCATAAAGCTTGTTTGAATGCATTTGACTTTCATTTGATTCAATTAGCTTTATTTTAATGTGTTTGAAATTCATTTGATTCAATTAGCTTTGTTTGAATGTGTTTGACTTTCATTTGATTCAATTAGCTTTGTTGAATGCATTAGACTTTAATTTGATTTAAAAGCTTTATTTGAATGTGTTTGATTTTCATTGGATTCAATTAGCTTTGTTTGAATGTGTTTCACTTTTAATTGATTCAATTAGCTTTATAGAATGCATTTGACATTCATTTTATTCAAAAAGTTTTGTTTGAATGTGTTTGACTTTCATTTGATTTAATTAGCTTTGTTTGAATGTGTTTGGCAAATTTGATTCAAAACTTTGTTTGAATGTGTTTGGCTTAAATTGATTCAAAGCTTGTTTGAATGTGTTGGCTTTCAATTGATTCAATTAGCTTTGTAGAATTCATTTGACATTTTTTATTCAAAAAGCTTTGTTTGAATGTGTAAGACTTTCATTTGATTTAATTAGCTTTGTTTCAATGTGTTTGCTTAAATTTGATTTAAAAACCTTTGTTTGAATGTGTTTGACATTCATTTGATTCAATTAGCTTCGTTTGAATGTGTTTGACTTTAATTGATTCAATTAGCTTTGTTTGAATGTGTTTGGAAGCTTGTTTCAATGTTTTGGCTTAAATTTGATTTTTTGTTTGAATGTGTTTGACATTCATTTGATTCAATTAGCTTGTTTCTTTGACAATTAGCTTTGTTTGAATGTGTTTGACTTTCATTTGATTTAATTAGCTTTGTTTCAATGTGTTTGCTTAAATTTGATTCAAAAACCTTTGTTTGAATGTGTTTGACTTTCATTTGATTCAATTAGCTTCGTTTGAATGTGTTTGACTTTCAATTGATTCAATTAGCTTTGTTTGAATGTGTTTGGCTTAAATTTGATTCATAAAGCTTGTTTGAATGTTTGACTTTCATTTGATTCAATTAGCTTTATTTTAATGTGTTTGAAATTCATTTGATTCAATTAGCTTTGTTTGAATGTGTTTGACTTTCATTTGATTCAATTAGCTTTGTTGAATGCATTAGACTTTAATTTGATTTAAAAGCTTTATTTGAATGTGTTTGATTTTCATTGGATTCAATTAGCTTTTTTGAATGTGTTTCACTTTTAATTGATTCAATTAGCTTTATAGAATGCATTTGACATTCATTTTATTCAAAAAGTTTTGTTTGAATGTGTTTGACTTTCATTTGATTTAATTAGCTTTGTTTGAATGTGTTTGGCTTAAATTTGATTCAAAAACTTTGTTTGAATGTGTTTGGCTTAAATTTGATTCATAAAGCTTTTTGAATGTGTTTGACTTTCATTTGATTCAATTAGCTTTGTTTGAATGTTTTGACTTTCAATTAATTCAATTAGCTTTGTAGAATGCATTTGACATTTATTTTATTCAAAAGCTTTGTTTGAATGTGTTTGACTTCATTTGATTTAATTAGCTTTGTTTCAATGTGTTTGGCTTAAATTGATTCAAAAACCTTTGTTTGAATGTTTGACTTTCATTTGATTCAATTAGCTTCTTGAATGTGTTTGACTTTCAATTGATTCAATTAGCTTTGTTTGAATGTGTTTGGTTTAAATTTGATTCATAAAGCTTGTTTGAATGCATTTGACTTTCATTTGATTCAATTAGCTTTATTTTAATGTGTTTGAAATTCATTTGATTCAATTAGCTTTGTTTGAATGTGTTTGACTTTCATTTGATTCAATTAGCTTTGTTGAATGCATTAGACTTTAATTTGATTTAAAAAGCTTTATTTGAATGTGTTTGATTTTCATTGGATTCAATTAGCTTTGTTTGAATGTGTTTCACTTTTAATTGATTCATTAGCTTTATAGAATGCATTTGACATTCATTTTATTCAAAAAGTTTTGTTTGAATGTGTTTGACTTTCATTTGATTTAATTAGCTTTGTTTGAATGTGTTTGGCTTAAATTTGATTCAAAAACTTTGTTTGAATGTGTTTGGCTTAAATTTGATTCATAAAGCTTGTTGAATGTGTTTGACTTTCATTTGATTCAATTAGCTTTGTTTGAATGTGTTTGACTTTCAATTGATTCAATTAGCTTTGTAGAATGCATTTGACATTTATTTTATTCAAAAAGCTTTGTTTGAATGTGTTTGACTTTCATTTGATTTAATTAGCTTTGTTTCAATGTGTTTGGCTTAAATTTGATTCAAAAACCTTTGTTTGAATTTGACTTTCATTTGATTCAATTAGCTTCGTTTGAATGTGTTTGACTTTCAATTGATTCAATTAGCTTTTTTGAATGTGTTTGGCTTAAATTTGATTCATAAAGCTTGTTTGAATGCATTTGACTTTCATTTGATTCAATTAGCTTTATTTGAATGTGTTTGAAATTCATTTGATTCAATTAGCTTTGTTTGAATGTGTTTGACTTTCATTTGATTCAATTAGCTTTGTTGAATGCATTAGACTTTAATTTGATTTAAAAAGCTTTATTTGAATGTGTTTGATTTTCATTGGATTCAATTAGCTTTGTTTGAATGTGTTTCACTTTTAATTGATTCAATTAGCTTTATAGAATGCATTTAACATTCATTTTATTCAAAAAGTTTTGTTTGAATGTGTTTGACTTTCATTTGATTTAATTAGCTTTGTTTGAATGTGTTTGGCTTAAATTTGATTCAAAAACTTTGTTTGAATATGTTTGGCTTAAATTTGATTCATAAAGCTTGTTTGAATGTGATTGGCTTTCAATTGATTCAATTAGCTTTGTAGAATTCATTTGACATTCATTTTATTCAAAAAGCTTTGTTTGAATGTGTAAGACTTTCATTTGATTTAATTAGCTTTGTTTCAATGTGTTTGGCTTAAATTTGATTTAAAAACCTTTGTTTGAATGTGTTTGACATTCATTTGATTCAATTAGCTTCGTTTAATGTGTTTGACTTTTAATTGATTCAATTAGCTTTGTTTGAATGTGTTTGGCTTAAATTTGATTCATTTGTTTGAATGCATTTGACTTTCATTTGATTCAATTAGCTTTATTTGAATGTGTTTGAAATTCATTTGATTCAATTAGCTTTGTTTGAATGTGTTTGACTTTCATTTGATTCAATTAGCTTTGTTGAATGCATTAGACTTTAATTTGATTTAAAAAGCTTTATTTGAATGTGTTTGATTTTCATTGGATTCAATTAGCTTTTTTGAATGTGTTTCACTTTTAATTGATTCAATTAGCTTTATAGAATGCATTTGACATTCATTTTATTCAAAAAGTTTTGTTTGAATGTGTTTGACTTTCATTTGATTTAATTAGCTTTGTTTGAATGTGTTTGGCTTAAATTTGATTCAAAAACATTTGTTTGAATTTGGCTTAAATTTGATTCATAAAGCTTGTTTGAATGTGTTTGACTTTCATTTGATCAATTAGCTTTGTTTGAATGTGTTTGACTTTCATTGATTCAATTAGCTTTGTAGAATGCATTTGACATTTATTTATTCAAAAAGCTTTGTTTGAATGTGTTTGACTTTCATTTGATTTAATTAGCTTTGTTTCAATGTTTGGCTTAAATTTGATTCAAAAACCTTTGTTTGAATGTGTTTGACTTTCATTTGATTCAATTAGCTTCGTTTGAATGTGTTTGACTTTCATTGATTCAATTAGCTTTGTTTGAATGTGTTTGGCTTAAATTTGATTCATAAAGCTTGTTTGAATGCATTTGACTTTCATTTGATTCAATTAGCTTTATTTGAATGTGTTTGAAATTCATTTGATTCAATTAGCTTTGTTTGAATGTGTTTGACTTTCATTTGATTCAATTAGCTTTGTTGAATGCATTAGACTTTAATTTGATTTAAAAAGCTTTATTTGAATGTGTTTGATTTTCATGGATTCAATTAGCTTTGTTTGAATGTGTTTCACTTTTAATTGATTCAATTAGCTTTATAGAATGCATTTGACATTTATTTTATTCAAAAAGTTTTGTTTGAATGTGTTTGACTTTCATTTGATTTAATTAGCTTTGTTTGAATGTGTTTGGCTTAAATTTGATTCAAAAA